>NW_026585504.1:23236600-23292444 GCF_907164565.1 Psammomys obesus | reverse complement strand
AGTTCCCTGTGTTCAAATTATCTTGTTCTGTTGCTCTCCTTGTGGAGTTCCCATCCCCTCCAGCTCTTACTATTTCCCACTTCTTACATAGAATTCCATTCACTCTGCCCATCAGTTGTCCATCAGGCTCAGCATCTGCTTTGACCATCTATACTGCAGAAGCTTTCAGAGGCCCTCTGTGGCAGGTTTCAAGGTTGTTTCCTGTTTTCTTCTGGCTTTCAGAGGCCCTCTGTAGCAGGTTCCTAGGTTGTTTCCTATTTTCTTTTTCTTCTCAACACAATTCTTTACAGACCTTGAAAGAAAGATCCTCAGCTTCATATGGAGAAACAAAAAACTCAGAGTCTCTGAAACAATCTTCTACAACAACAGATCATCTGGAGGTATTTCCATCCCTGATCATAAGCTGTACTACAGAGCAATAGTACTAAAAATTGCATGGTATTGGCATTGAAAAAAAAAGGATTAATGGAACCAAATAGAAGACCCAGAAATAAACCTTCATGCCTATGAATACTTGATTTTTGACAAAGAAACCAAAACCATTCAAAAAAAGATAGCATCTTCAACAAATGGTGCTAGTCCAACTGGATGTCTACATGGAGAAAAATGAAAATAGATCTATACTTATTACCCTGCACAAAACTAAAATCCAAATGTATCACAGACCTCAACATAAAGCCAGATACTCTAAATCAGTTAGAAGAAAAAGTGGGGAAGAGCCTAGAACTGATTGGCATAGGAGACAACTTCCTGAACAGGACACCAACAGCACAGGCTCTAAAAGCAACAATCAAAAAATGGGACCTCATGAAACTGAAAAGCTTCTCTAAAGCAAAAGACACTCTTGTCAGAACAAAACAACAGCCTACAGACTGGGAAAGGATCTTCACCAACCCTATATCTGACAGAGGGCTGATATCCAGAATATATAAAGAAATAAAGAAGTTAAAAAGCAATAAATCAAGCAATCCAATTAAAAAATGGGGTACAGGGCTAAACAGAGAATTCTCTGTAGACGAATATAGAATGGCAGAGAAACCCTTAAAGAGATGTTCAACATCCTTAGCCATCAGAGAGATGCAAATCAAAAAGACCCTGAGATTTTACCTTACACCCTTCAAAATGGCTAAAATAAAAAACCTCAAATGACAACACATGCTGGAGAGGTTGTGGAGAAAGGGGAACCCTCCTCCACTGCTGGTGAAAATGTAAACTTGTACATTCACTTTGGAAATCATTCTGGCTCTTTCTCAGACAATTAGGAATAGGGCTTCCTCAAGACCCAGCTATACCACTCCTAGGCATATATCCAAAAGTTGCTCAAGTACACAACAAGGACATTTGCTTAACCATGTTTGTAGCAGCTTTATTTGAAATAGCCAGAACCTGGCAATAACAGAGATGTCCATCAATGGAGGAATGGGTACAGAAATTGTGGTATTTTTACACAATGGAATACTACTCAGCAATCAAAAAGGAGGAACTCATGAAATTTGCAGGCAAATGGTTGGATCTAGAAAATATCATTCTGAGTGAGGAAGTATCCCAGAAGGAAAGACACACATGACATATATTCACTTATATTGACCTATAAGATGTGATAAACATAATGAAATCTATACACCTAAAGAAGATAAACAAGAAAGAGGACCTGGGGTAAGATGATCAATCCTCACTTAGAAAGACAAATGGGATGTGCACTGGATGTAGGCAAAAACAAGTAACAGGACAGGAGCCTACATAGAGGGCCTCTGAAAGACTCTACCTAGCACTGTATCAAAGCAGATACTAAGACTCATAACCAAACCTTCGGCAGAGTGCAGGGAATCATATGAAAGAAGGGGGAGTTAGTATTACATGGAGAAAATAGGAACCCTACAAGGACCAAATATATTTGGGCACAGTGGTCTTACATGAGACTGTTTCTCCAACCAAGGACCATGTATGGAAATAACCTAGAACCTCTGCGCGGATGTAACCCATGGTAGCTCAGTAACCAATTGGTTTTCCCTACTAAGAGGAACAGGTACTATTTCTGACATGAACTCAATGGCTGGCTCTTTGAGCTCCCCACCCCCCAAGGGAGGAGCAACCCTGCCAGGCCCCAGAGGAGGACTTTGCAGTTAGTCCTGAAGATACCTGATAAACCAGGGTCAAATGAAAGGGGAGGAGGTCTTCCCCTATCAGTGGACTTGAAAAGGGGCAGAGAGGAGATGAGGGAGGGAGGTGGGGTTGGAAGGGAATGAGGGAGCAGGATACAGCTGGGATACAGAGTTAATAAAATGTAACTAATCATAAAAAAGAAATATAAACAATAGTAAATTTAAAAAAAAATCTTTTTGTGCACTTCAGACACTAGAGGTGGAGAAATCAAGCTGTATCTGACCTAGAAAACTCCTTCGCAGAGGGCTAACCGCCATAGCACCTTCTGTACTATGAAAAATAATACGTAGCTCTACCCAGGCTTGTAGATAACTGTGACATCTATGAATCACATGAAATATCAGCACAGCAAGGTATATCCAAAGGTGCAATCATGGTGCTGATATCTTGGTGGTAACCTCGAGCTATCTAATTGGACTTAATCCCACTCAATGGGTGGGAACAGACGCCTTCTCTTGTAAACCTAGCCAAATACCTGTGGCTAATTAGAACATGTGCCCTAGAGGAGAACTTACTCTTTTCCCTTTCCCAAACCAGAATAATCTCTAACTGCATTCTTAACATGTGTCCTTACACCTGCAGGTGGGTGTAACTCTCACCCCTCATCAAAAACCTCCTTTTAGCAGATGTAACTCGTTATAGACAGTCATAATTGGCCAAAATGAGGAGAACAAAAAATGTAGTGCCCATTCACGGCTGAGAGATCTACAACACAACAGCTACACCGAAGGAGCATCAATAAAGTTGGATTAGAATGATTTTTTTCTAATCTTTATTGTTATCATACCACTTGTTTAAAAAAGCAATTTTTGTTAGCTTCTGAAATGCTTTTATCTAAAACCATAGGTACTGCTACCTTTGACAATATACAACCTTAGATTTTGTAAAACTAAAACTCCTTTAAATTCAGTCATATACTTTTACTGTGTATTCTTAAAATGTTTTCCTTATACAAAATAAAACTAATCAAATTTTAAACAATGAATAACTAACTTTTAAGACCTAATAATTTCATGTGTATGCCAGTACATTCTGTATTTCCATTGCTAACACAACTTTATAAAATGAGAGAATATTTACAGTACTTGATACATTTTTCAAAACCCACAAAAAAAAGCTATAGTAACCCCTGCAACAATGCTTTTAAAGTTGTTTGTTCTAAATATCAATTGAGAATAAGTATCAGTTATTTTGGTTACTTAACCACTTCTGCATTCTATATGAATTTTAAGATTATTTTTCATGTTTTATGAATCGTGTGTGTGTATATGTGCTTCTGTGTGTATGTGTGTGTTGTGTTGTGTTGTGTTTATATGTTTCCAAGAAGGCCAGAAGGCATATTTAAGAGATTGTTTGAATCTCAGAAGAGATTTTGGATTTTAAACTTTTATAGACTATGGGACTTTAGAAGTTGGACTAAATGCATTTTGCATTATGATGTAGTTAAAAGCGTATGGGGTCCAGGGAGTAGAATGTGGTAAATTGAATCTAATTTGCCCTCATAGGCTCATAGGTAGTGACACTATAGGAGGTGAGGTGTTGTTAGGGGAGGTGTGGCATTACCAAAGGAAGTATTTCTCAGTTCACTCCTTGCTGCCTGAAAATCATGATGTAGAACTCTTATCTCCTTCTCCAGTACCATGTCTGCCCACCATGTTTTCAATAATGCCAATAATAGACTACACCTTTAAAACCATGATCCAGCCCCAATTAAATGTTTTCCCTTATAAGAGTTGACAAGGTCATGCGTCTCTTCACAGAAACAAAACTCTAAGACAATGCATACATTCAGTATTCCCAGCAGTGTATGCTGAAGAAGCTGTCATTTCTGAAATAACTTTTAAAAATTATTGAAATGCTCAGCGCTTATTGCTGAAGATGAGGCAATTGAAAATTATTAAAATGGCTCTTCTTTAAAAAGAAATCAATAAAATTCTCATCAAAATACCAAAATCACCAATGGAGAGATGTCTCAGAAGTTAAAAAGCACTTATCACTTTCCCAAAGGACGAGAGTTCAGATTCTAGCACCCACAAAAGACGAGTCATAAATGTTTGTAATTTCAGGATTAGAATGATTTTAAGAGTCAAGAGGACCAGGGAATCGGCTGCTGTATGTTTCTTATACTTGGCAGAGAAACTGCATCCATGAATCAATAATATGATTGCATAAGGAAGACCTAAACAATAACAATACTAGATTATGTGCCAGCATAGATGGGAGAAATCTCACAAGACCTCATCCCTAAATAAAGAGCTATAGGCAATTACTGACTGCTGAGGAAAGATCAGTCTTCCATAGGAATGAGGACCCTAATTGTTTCTCCAATACCAAGTGGTCACCCTAAAATCACAAAAATAAGCAACACAACATAGATTCAGTAGATTATACATACATATTTATTCATGTATACATGTGTAACAATAATGTGAAAAAAAGACCATGAATTTGAAAAAGAGGAGGGATATGTGATGCATTGGATGGAATATAGAGTCGTGGGGAAATGGCTTAAATACAATGCACATATTTAAAATTTTAAAATAAAATATTAAAAGGAATAAACAATTAAAACACGAATAGTTTTAAATTTTTCAGAAGTTTATTTTTAATAGCCAAGTTGTCTACCAGTCCAATTTTTCCTCTTTTGTTTTTTTTCAAGACAGGGTTTCTCTGTGTAGCCTTGGCTGTCCTGGACATGCCTTGTAGACCAAGCTGGCCTTCAACTCACAGTGATCCACCTTCCTCTGCCTCCATGACTGCTAGGATTTCAGGCATGAGCCACCATGTCCGGCTTACCATTTTAAACTTAATAAATATTTTTGAAATTAAAAAAAAAGAAACACTAATGGCAGAACAGCTTGAAATTCGTACTGTTATGGTTAGAACCAAAACTACCTTTGTCATAAGCACATATAAAAGTAATTATTGGCACATTGTTTGAGAATTAAAAGGTTAATAAAATATTTGATTTCTATGTTACATAGAAATACCTTCTTTCTCTTTAGTGAATACATCACTCATTATTCAGTAGAAATGAAATAAACTCATCTGACTAGTGGTAATTGTCTGAATGTAATCAAAGAATTTCTAACACTAAACCTTTTAAGGGGACTGGATGTTTTGAACTTCCAGTAATCACTTTGGAACTTTATATCTCATCCTAGCCATCTACACTGATTTTCTAAAAGCCAGGCACTGAGAAAACACTTTCCTGATGGCTATCATCATATCTCTGTTTCTCAACGTATAGATAACTGGATTTAGAAAGGGAGTCAAAACTGCATCAAATATAGCTAGAAATTTATCTATGTGTGTGGAAGGAGTAGGACACATATAGAAAAAAATCAATGGTCCAAAAAACAAAACTACAACAGTAATATGAGCCAACAGAGTAGAAAACGCTTTGGAGGATCGTCCTGAGGAGTGCTTGTAGACAGTGGTGAGCAGGAAGACGTAGGAGATGATGAGTAAAAAGAACGCAACCAAGGAAATAAACCCACTGTTGGCAGTGATCATGAACTCCAGTTTATAAGTATCTGTGCATGCGAGCTTGATGAGTCGTGGTATATCACAGTAAAAACTGTCTAATATGTTAGGGCCACAGAAGGGCAAGTTTATAACAAAAGCCAACTGAGCTGATGAATGAATGAGGCCAATGATCCAAGCAGCCACCAGTATTAACAGACATATCCGTGGGCTCATGATGGTCAAATAATGGAGAGGTTTACATATGGCCACATACCTGTCAAAGGCCATGGCTATGAGCAGCACCATCTCAGTGCCCCCAACAGCATGACTAAAAAAGATCTGACTGATACACCCTCCAAAAGAGATGACTTTCTTCTTTCTGAAAAGATCACAGATCATTTTGGGCGCTGCAATAGAACAAAATATAAGATCAATAACAGAGAGATTGGCCAGTAGAAAATACATAGGGGAGTGCAAGTAGGGATCAGAAGTGACTGTGACAACTATGATGAAGTTTCCTGTCAAACTGGACACATAGAACAGACAAGAAAAGAAAAAAAGAAAAATCTGAATCTCCCAGGAATTTGAGAGCCCCAGCAGCACGAATTCAGACACTGCAGAATGGTTCGCTCTAATCATTGGCCCAATTCAGAGGTTCACTTTCATGTTACCTATGGGAGAAAATGAGAATATTCACATTAATAGTATATTCATACTCACTATGAAAAGATGTGTTAACTGTGGAAGGTCAATATTACCTGAGCAGTTCACGAGAATGGAATGGAGAATTCTGTTGGCCGCTACTGCTCTTGTTACAAATGGAATCAAAGCATTTCTGGAAAGAAGAGTCGCTACAGAGGTCTCTAACACAAGCGATTGTGAGAAAGCCAGTTGACTGGCATATGTGCCACACCTGATCAAACACAAAAGCAAAAGCTGTTTATGTTGATGTGCTGAATTAGTACATTTGGTGTTAACCACACTCTCACTGAAATCAGAACAGATCTCGCCTGACACAAATGCAGTAGACAACAGCTATTGCACACAAGAGACTCTGATATCTCACCTAATACGAATGCAATAGTCAACGGCTGTTGCACAGAAGAGACTCTGATTTTGTTGCTCAATCCAGAAATCATCTTTCTCTACATTGTAATCGCAAAGATATCATTCATTCTTTCACATTCGAATCAAATAGCACCTCTTCTGTCACATCCTCTTCATGACCACCCATACATCCACCCAATTTATATCTGATACTCTGTTTTAATCACACTAGTTGATTTAAAAAGAGATTTTTGAGTGAATTAATGACTTGGTTGAGTTTCTATCTACAAATTCATTCCATTCATTTTCATACCAAGAAATATGCTATACACTAGTAAGTAGAGACAAAAGCAAAATCTATTTTTAAAGTGTTTAATCTCCTAGATTTATACTTTCACAGATATAAATGTACAATTTATATACATAATATATACAGTGTGGGTATTTAAATTAAGATATCAGATCTCAAATGATGGTTTTATTCTGTAGAAAATTTAAGGAGCAATTTGGGAATGTGATTCTAAAAAAAGGATTTATGAGACAGTCCTTACTAATCATTCAAATAAAAAGAAACATAAGAAAATAAATTAACAGAGAACAAATAATTAAGTTACTTGGGGACATATTTTATGGTAGACACAACAGACATAACAGCAAGAGCAAGAACCCTAAAGTGTGGACTTATTTGCAATGTCCAAAGAACCACCTGGAGGTAAAAAGGTTCAATGTGCAGGAAATGAGGGTGGTGCAGATGAGGTCTAAAAGGCAGCAGGAAGAAAGGTCATTTAAACCCTGCTGAGCTATTTCATAAAGGCATATGATCAGATACTTCAAAATTCTTTGGCTAAATGGGATCATGCAGGCTTGTTTATAATAAAGGGCAAAATTATCAACTAAAAAAGATCAAAGCTGTAAAACAATAGCAAAACAACAAAACTAAGGTTGTCTTTCTATGCATAAAAATTCTCATGTTAGAACAACTTTTCTATACATCCAAAGTAATGTAGTAATGTCCCAAGATTTCATATAGCAAAATCTAAAGTGTCTTTTGTGTAAATTTTCTTTTCTGGTTACTTCCTGGAAAGAGCAGCAAGCCAAGCTTTGGGGCAATTGGAATTTTCATGTTAGGAAGCAATATGAAGCCTAATATTGCCTAACAATTATGAAGACATACCAAAACTAAAATAAGAATTAAACAAAAAAAAATGGTGTTTACATTTGAAACAAATGACATAAAAATGAAGGAAGTGCTGCAAAAAAAAAAAAAATTAAGTAACAGTAGAGGGCAAAAGGCACATGACTTGTGTCTTCTGAGTCTCAAAGACAAGAGTTGCATCCTGACATTTCAGCTTCTGTAAGTTATGAACCTACTTTGATTCTCAGTGTAGTTAATGACAAAATCCTTTACTAGATTATATTTAAGTTTCAAAAATCCTCATCTAAGCTGAAGACTTCAGATTGTCCCTAAAGCAAAGGTATATATTATATATATACTTTTACCATATATATATATATATATATATATATATAATAAAAGTCAATGCCTGCTATCACCTGCCTTTCTCCACAGTTTACAGTGTGTTACTTACTTCCAAAGGTGATCTGCTCCATCTTCTCTACATTATAATATAACTTATCTTTTTTAAAAAACTTATTTTATATCAAGAGATAAGACTCTGCCCTTAGGCTGCTTTCCTGAAATTCAGTTGTGAGAGTTTGTCCACTTGTTTTTTCCATTGCCACATTACTTACCATCTGTCACTTACCTGTTTACAAACAGCAGCATGTTCCAGCCCATGAATTCCCTAATATCTGAGTTTTGGCATTCACAATTGCTATTATAGAACAGAGCTGAACAAATAAAAGGGGGCATTAATTAAGAGTGTGGAGATTAATGACCAGGTACTGCTGTAAAGCCTAGATTTGCCAACTTTGCTCATTTGTCAACTTTGCCCAGGGAATTGGCACTAGAATCCAATTGGTTTGGTGAAAGTAACCAATGAAAATCTCCTAATGAGTCACTGGGGAGAAAATAAAACTGAAACAGTGAGTTCTTATACATCACCATTGGTGACTTTTATCTGTCAATTTGATCTTGATCACTGGTGACTTAAAATGAAGCAGAGTATTTAAGGAAGGTAAAAACAGTCAAAATCATTATATAGTTCAATGAGCACGTATAATCCAGAGTAGTCCAAAAAATTAATTTCTTTCACATTACAAACTGGTCTGCCATGCTATACTCTCCAAAATTACACCAGAAGTTCTCTTGTTAAATAGCTTGTTAATTTATTTGTTAAATAAATAGACTAGATTGTAAGTTCTTTGAAAGTAAATACCAATTCATGGCGTTTATTGACTCTACTTGTAGTCCTAAGACCAAGGACCTTCAAGTCTCACAAAGAGACATGTCTATGCAAGCACCATTTTTAATCTGTTCTGCATAACAGTGTTTCTAAAGGCATGAGCAGTGTAGAGGAGAGTAACTAAGAAGAAATAGCATGTAAGTCTACTACTGATGAGGATAGAGGCAGACTCCCCATTGGAAACAGCACTTTAATAAAGACTTGAAACTACAAGTCAGGATGAGGGAAGTGGGGATTAATTTTAAGAACTAACAGCACACTGGGTGAAAACACTACAGTATGTTCAGCATTGTGTGTGTGTTGCTGTGTTTTTCATTTTTATTATTGTATTTTTAAGGTTTGCATACAAGTATATAATATATGTCAAGCATATGCACCTCTATACTCCCTCCTTCTCCCTTTTCCTCACTGATCCCTCTCCAATTATCCCTTTTATTCCTCCTAGACGGTCTCATATCATACACATGCATGATTTTTAAGGATCCATATAAAATCTAAGAACGACAACTGTTGGAAAATGTCTTAATGGCTTAATTCATTTAATATAATTATCCAGCTAGGCTCATTTTCCTGCCAGTGATATAACTTTGTACTTTTTTTATGGCTGAAAAAAAATTCATTTTGTGTGTATCCACATTTTTCTTATTCATTCCTTTATTGTGGGTTTGTTCTATCACCTCGCTATCATGAATGGTGATGCAATAAACACTGATGTGGAAGTATCTCTGTGATGTATTACCTCAAAGTGTTTTAGGTGACTTCACATGAGTGATCTATCTGGTAAATTTGTTTTTAGAGTTTTGTTGTTGTTTTGTTTGTTTGTTTGTTTGTTTCAAAATGTTTCCATAGGTTCGGGGGTATTTTATGCCTTTCATCTGGAGTGCCTAAGTAAGTGTAGGTGATCAACATTTGGCATTTATTTTCTTTTTTCTAATTTTTATTTGTTTTTTTCAGGATTCTATACAATGTGTTTGACCATATTCATCCCCTTTCCAGTTTCTCCCACGTCTACATCCAATTTCCTACCTACCCAACATTGTATATTCCTGTTCCTTTCTACCTTATCATGTACAATTCTTCTGCTCATACAGTGCGGCATGTACAGCCTTCCACTGCAGTGTGGTTGACCCACAAGGGTCACACACTATTTCACCTTGGTTTTATTTATTTATTTATTTATTTATTTATTTATTTATTATAATTTATTTACTTTGTTTCCGGGCTGTAGCCCCCTCCCTCGTCTCCTCCCAGTCCCACCCACACTCCCTCTTCTAGTGCCTTAATAGATAAGGAACTCCTCCCCCTTTTGTCTGATACTAGCCAGTCAGGTCTCATCAAGATCAGATGCATAATCTTCCTCTGTGGCCTGGTAAGGCTACACCCCACAAGGGGGAGGCGATCAAAGAGCCAGCCACTGATTTCATGTCAAATATAGACCTTACTCCCTTTACTAGAGCACCCACTTGGAAATTGAGCTGCCTACGGGCTTCCACTAAGCAGGGGGTCTAGGTCCTCTCCATGCATGGTCCTTGGTTGGAGTCCATGGTCCTCAGTCTCTGCAGGTCCCCCTGGACCCAGGTTTTTTGGCTCCGTTGTTCTCCTTGTGGAGTTCCTGTCCCCTCCAGGTCTTTCTATCTCCCTCTTCTTCCATAAGTATTCCAGAACTCTGCCCAAAGTTTGGCTCTTAAAAAAACTAATTCTCTTGACGAGAACTGATAGACTAAGATCAGAAAGAAGAGGAGAACCTCCCCTATCAGTGGACTTGGGGAGGGGCATGCATGCAGAAATGGGAGGGAGGGTGGGATCGGGAGGGGAAGAGAGAGGGGCTTATGGGGGGATACAAAATGAATAAAGTGTAATTAATAAAAAAATAAAAAAAATACATGGCAAAAAAAAAAAAAACTAATTCTCAGAGCTGTGCGCCCCAGGCCAACAGAGACTGGGAGTCCCTGTCAGAAGAAAACCCCACAGGGAAGGAAGGAAAAGACACTGACTTGGGTCACACAGTCTTTCCCTGGAAAAAGTCTCGCAGACTGGCCGCCATCACTGAACTGGGCTCCAGCTGCAAGCACAGACAGTTGCTGCGTGCCCAGCTCTCCAGTACAGACGGAGCTGTGCATCCCAGGGCACCAGAGACTGGGAGTCACTGTCGGGAGAAATCCTCACAGGGAACGAAGCAAAGAGGACTGAATTAGGCCACCCAGTATATCCCTGGCAAAGAGCCCGCAGACCTGCCCAACCCAGGGACCTGCTGTGCACCAGATAGCCTGCTGTTACCAGGAGAGCAGTACCTACCCGCCACAGATTACCGCTTGGATACTGGGGCACAGGGGCCCAACTTCAGACCTGCAGAAGCCTGGAAACCGCCAGATCAACCCCCAGATACTGCTCCAAGGGGCAACCATTTATCCCTAACAAAACTGACCAAACCACGGGACACACAGGTTACAGTAGCAGATCACTAAATTTACAGCAAGAAACCCAGAAGCAGGGCAGTTATCTTCAGGACTTCTCCAAGTAAGAGGAGAGCCCTCTCGACTAACAAGGACCACAGTTACCACTCAGGTCTCTATGCCTGAGGTGAGCAGCTGCAACTCCTGAAAAACACCGGCCATCCAGTGACTATACCCAAAAAGCTGAGAAGACTTCCTTCAGAAAAAACCATCTTCCTGCCAAGGAGATTCTCTTCACCACAGGATTACAGGAACCACCAGAAGCTAACTCCAAACACCTAACATAGCCCAATGGGTAGAGGCCAGCGTAAAAGCTCAACCAACAAAAGACAGAGCAATATGGCATCTCCAGAACCCAGTTATCCAGGGGCAAGTAGCCCTGGACACCCCAGCATAATTGAAATTCAGGAAGATGACCTAACATCTTGAAAGGGTTAGGCTAACTTTGTAACCTATATGTCTTTTAAAGCCTATAGTTTTGAGTTTTAGGTCCAGGATAAGCTAAAGCCTCTTAGTACCTTTCCAGAGAATGGAGGAATGTGACCCTATCTGTGAGGACAGATATAAAAAAAGGCAAGCAAGCAATGACCTCCACTCAGCAAAAGAAGGACCAGACCCTTGTCTTTGAGATAGTGTTTCTTAGCAATGAACCTAGACTTCTTCTGAGCAGTTTTTGACCTCCAGCCAAAAGTCTGTAGCCCCTAATCTTCAAGGATGAGCTAACCACCCCCACCTTCAATTGCAGCTGCATCCACACTTGGCAGCACTGGCCAAGCTTGAGCACCTAAGACTAACCAATTATCTTACTTTATAGCTTTCTCATCCAATCCTAAATTGCCAAGACTGCAACTTCAAATCTCCCACAATTTTTCTTTTAAAAACCTAAAGGCCTTTGTCTCCCGGTGCCACTCTTTGCTGACCAGCAATGGTGACCCCATTGTGCAATGGTTAATAAACCTCTTGCTTTTGCAACGAGTCTTGGTCTGGGGGAGTTTCTGGGAAGGGCGCGATTTTGAACTCCTGAGCTGTGAGACCCCAGGTCTTACAATCTATGCTCTTCAAGAGGATAACAGAGGAAAAAATAAAATGCCTAAAGACCTAGAGGAAGATAAACTCAAACAGATTATGGCCATCCATAAAGAAATACAGGAAGATAAAAACAAACAGATTATGGCCATCTGTAAAGAAATACAGGAAATTGCAGCCAAACAGTTTGTGGGCTTTAGAGAGGAAATACTTAAATAACTGAAAAAAATAATAGAAACAGAGGATTGCTCAAACAAACAGCTGAAGGAACTGAAGGAAAAACAGGAAAATAAAGTCAGACAGTTGAAGGAAATAAAAAAAAAACGGCTCAAGATCTGAAGATAGAATTGGAAAAATTAAAGAAAACACAAATGGAGGAAATTGTGGAGAGAAAGAACCTGGGGAAGAAAACAGGAACTACAGAAGTAAGCATATCCAATAGACTACAAGAGATGGAAGAAAGAATCTCAGGTGTGGAAGATACAATGAAAGAAATAGATGTATCTGTCAAAGAAAATGTTAAATCTAAAAAATTTCTGACACAAAACATACAAGAAATCCAACACAACATAAAAAGACAAAACCTAAGAATAATAGGTATAGAGGAAAAAGAAGATTCCCTCCTTCAAGGCCCAGAAAATATTTTCAACAAAATCATTGAAGAAAATTTCCCCAAGTTAAAGGAGAGGCCAATAAGAATACATGAGGCCTACAGAACACCCAATAAATTAGACCAGAAAAGAAAATCCTCCCACTGCATAATAATCAAAACCATAAGTATACAGAACAAAGAAAAAATAGCAAAAGCTGTAAGGGAAAAGGCCAAGTAACATATAATGGCAAACCCATTAGAATCACACCTGACTTTTCAACAGAGACTATGAAAGCCAGAAGGGCCTGGAAAGATATCTTGCAGACCCTAAGAGAACACAGATGTCAGCCCAGGCTACTATACCCAGAAAAACTCTCAGTCTTCATAGAAGAAGAAAACGAGATATTCAATGACAAAAGCAAATTTCAACAATACCTACACACAAATTCAGCATTACAGAAGACACTGGAAGGGAAAATACAACCCAAAAAAAAACTAGCTACTTTCAAGGAAACACAGGAAATAATTAACCTCACTACACTAAAACAAAAAGCAACCAAGCACACAACCTTATGACCACAGCCAACATCAATATGAAAGGATCTAACAGCCACTGGTCATTAATCTCTCTCAACATCAAAGGACTCAATTCTCCAATAAAAGGACACAGAATAACAGAATGGATGCAGAAACAAAACCCAGCAATCTGTTGCATACAAGAAACACACTTAAGTCACAATGATAGACATTACCTGAGGGTAAAAGGTTGGAAGACGACTTTCCAAGCAAATGGACCCAAAAAAAAAGCAGGAGTAGGCATTCTAAAATCTGATAAAATAGACTTTCAACCAAAATTAATCAAAAGAGATGAGGAAGGACACTTCATATTCATCAAGGGAAAATTCCACCAGGAAGACATCACAATCGAGAACATCTATGCCCAAATACAAGGGCACCCACATTTGTAAAAGAAACATTGATAAAACTTAAACCACATAAAGATCCCCACACATTAATAGTGGGAGACTTCAACACCCCACTCTCAACAAAAGACAGGTCAACAAAACAGAAATTAAACAATGAAACAATGTCTCTAACAGAAGACATAAATCAAATGGACCTCACAGACATTTACAGAACCTTATACCCAAACGCAAAAGAATTTACCTTCTTCTCAGCACCTCATGGAACCTTCTCCAAAATAGACCATATAGTTGGTCACAAAGAGAGCCTCAACAGATACAAGAAGATTGAAATAATCCCTTGTATCTTCTCTGGTCACCATGGAGTAAGGCTTGACCTCAACAATAGCAGAAATGGCAAAAAGCCTACACACACATGGAAACTGAACAACTTACTACTAAATGACAGCTGGGTCATGGAAGAAGTAAAGAAAGAAATTAAAGTCTTCCTATAACTCAATAAAAATGAAGACATAACATACCCAAACTTGTGGGACAAAATGAAAGCAGTGCTAAGAGGAAAGTTCATAGCACTAGGTGCCTTCAAGAAGAAATTCGAGACAGCTCATTCAAGCAACTTAATGGCTCACTTCAAAACCCTAGGAAAAGAAGAAGCAGACACACCAAAAAGGAGTAGACGGCTGGAAATAATCAAACTCAGGGCTGAAATCAATCAATTAGAAACAAATAAAACAATTCAAAGAATCAGTGAAACCAAGAGCTGGTTCTTTGAGAAAATCAACAAGTTAGACAAACCCTTAGCCAAGCTAACTAAAAGACAGAGAGACACCATCCAAATCAACAAAATCAGAAAGGAAAAGGAGGACATAACTACAGACAATGAGGAAATCCAAACAATCATTAGGACTTACTTCAAAAAACTATATGCCACAAAATTTGAAAATCTAAATGAAATGGACAATTTTCTTGATTGATTCGAATTACCAAAGCTGAATCAGGACCAGGTAAATCAATTAAATAGTTCTATATCCCCCAAGGAAAAAGGACAAGAAGCGGTCATCCAAAGTCTCCCATTCAAAATAAGCCCAGGACCAGATAGTTTCAGCACAGAATTCTACCAGAACTTCAAAGAAGAGCTAACTCCAATTCTCTTCAAACTATTCCACAAAATAGAAACAGAAGGAACATTACCAAACTCATCCTATGATGCCATAGTCACCTTGATACCTAAAACTCACAAAGACCCAACAAAGAAAGAAAATTTCAGGCCAAGCTCCGTTATGAACATTGATGCAAAAAATACTCAAAAAATACTTGCAAACCGAATACAAAAACACATCAAAGCTATCAGAAACCAAGTAGGCTTCATCCCAGGTATGCAGCGGTGGTCCAATATATGGAAATCCATCAATGTGATCCACCATATTAGCAAACTGAAAGAAAAAAACCACATGATAATCTCACTAGATGCTGAAAAAGCATTTGACAAAATCCAACATCCATTCATGTTTAAAGTATTGGAGAGATCAGGGATACAAGGCACATATCTGTAAAGGTGATATACAACAAGCCTATACACAACATCAAACTAAGTGGAAAGAAACTTGTCCCACTGAAATCAGGGACAAGACAAGGCTGCCCACTCTCTCCATATCTCTTCAACATAGTGCTGGAAGGCCTTGCTAGAGCAATAAGACAGTTGAAGGAGATCAAGGGGATACAAATTGGAAAAGAAGAAGTCAAATTATCACTATTTGCAGATGATATGATAGTATATGTGAGTGACCCCAAAAACTCTACCAGGGAACTACTACAGCTGATAAATACCTTCAGCAAAGTGGCCAGATACAAAATTAACTCAAAAAAATTAGTAGCACTCCTGTATACAAAAGACAAAAGGGCTGAGAAAGAAATTAGAGAAACAACACCATTCACAGTAGCTGCAAATGACATAAATTACCTTGGTGTAACCCTAACCAAGCAAGTCAAAGACTTGTATGAAAAAAATTTCAAGTCTCTGAAGAAAGAATTAGAAGAAGATATGAGAAGATGGAAAGATCTCCCATGTTCATGGCTTGACATGATTAACATAGTAAAAATGGCCATCTTACCAAAAGCAATCTACAGATTCAATGCAATTCCCATCAAATTTTTTTTAATTTTATTTTTTTCTTATCAGTTACATTTTATTAACTCTGTATCCCAGCCTTGTCCCGATCCCTCATTCCCTCCCAGTCCCTCCCTCCCCCATCTCCACTGTGCCCCTTGCCAAGTCCACTGATAGGGGGGACCTCCTCCCCATTCATCTGATCCTGGTTTATCAGGTATCTTCAGGACTGGCTGAAAAGCTCTCCTCTGTGGCCTAACAGGACTGCTCCTCCCTTGGAGGGTGGGAAAGCCAAAGAGCCAGTCATTGAGTTCCTGTTAGAAATAGTCCTTGTTCCCCTCACTATGGGAAACCAATTGGTTACTGAGCTACCACAGGCTACATCTGAGCAGAGGTTCTAGCTTACATTCATACATGGTCCTTGGTTGCATGTCAGTCTCAGAAAAGACCCTGTGCCCAGATATATTTGGTCCTTGTGGAGCTCCTATCCTTTCCCCATCAGACTAACTCCCCTTCTTTCATATGATTCCCTGTACTCTGCCAAAGGTTTGGTCATGAGTCTTTGCTTTGAAAACACTGCTAGTTAGAGTCTTTCAGATGCGCTCAGTAGACTCCTGTCAATGTTCAATGCACATCCCATCTGTCTTTCAAAACGAAGATTGATAATCTTACCCCATGTCCACTCTCTTGATTATCTTTTTAGGTGTATAGATTTCATTATGTTTATCATATCTTATAGGTCTATATAAGTGAGTATATACCGTGTTTGTCTTTCTCCTTCTGCGATATTTCACTCAGTATGATCTTTTCTAGATCCCACCATTTGCCTGCAAATTTCATGATTTCCTCCTTTTTGATTGCTGAGTAGTATTCCATTGTGTAAAAATACCACAATTTCTGTACCCATTCCTCCATTGATGGACATCTGGGTTGTTTCCAGGTTCTGGCTATTACAAATAAAGCTGCTATAAACATGGTTGAGCAAATATCCCTTTTGTGTACTTGAGCAAACTTTGGGTATATACCTAGCAGTGGTATAGCTGGGTCTTGAGGAAGCACTATTCCTAATTGCCTTAGAAAGCGCCAGATAGATTTCCAGAGTGGTTGTACCAGTTTACATTCCCACCAGCAGTGGAGGAGGGTTCCCCTTTCTCCACAACCTCTCCAGCATGTGTTGTCCCTTGAGTTTTTCATCTTGGCCATTCTGATGTGTGTAAGGTGATATCTCAGGGTCGTTTTGATTTGCATTTCCCTGATGGCTAATGAGGATGAGCATTTCTTTAAGTGTTTCTCTGCCATTCGATATTCCTTTGTCAAGAATTCTCTGTTTAGCTCTGTTCCCCAATTTTTAATTGGGTTACTTGGTTTGCTGCTTTTCAGCTTCTTTAGTTCTTTGTATATACTCGATATTAGTCCTCTGTCAGATAAAGGGTTAGTGAAGATTCTTTCCCAATCTGTAGGCAGGCGTTTTGTTTTAATGACAGTGTCCTTTGCTTTACAGAAGCTTTTCAGTTTCATGAGGTCCCATTTATTGATTGTTGCTCTTAGAGCCTGTGCTGTTGGTGTTCTGGTCAGGAAGTTGTCTCCTGTGCCAATGAGTTCTAGGCTGTTCCCCACTTTTTCTTCTAACAGATTTAGAGTATCTGGTTTTATGTTGAGGTCTTTGATCCACTTGGACTTTAGTTTTGTGCAGGGTGATAAATAGAGATCTATTTTCATTTTTCTGCATGTGGACATCCAATTGGACCAACACCATTTGTTGAAGATGCTGTCTTTTTTCCATTGAATGGTTTTGGCTGCTTTGTCAAAAATCGAGTACTCATAGGTGTGTGGGTTTATTTCTGGGTCTTCTATGCGGTTCCATTGATCCTCCTTTCTGTTTCTATGCCAATACCATGCAGTTTTTATTACTATTGCTCTGTAGTACAACTTGAGATCGGGGATGGAGATACCTCCAGATGATCTGTTGTTGTACAGGATTGTTTTGGAGATTCTGGGTTTTTTCTTTCTCCATATGAAGCTGAGAATCTTTTTTTCAAGGTCTGTAAAGAATTGAGTTGGTATTTTGATGGGAATTGCATTGAATCTGTAGATTGCTTTTGGCAGGATGGCCATTTTCACAATGTTAATCCTACCAATCCATGAGCACGGGAGATCTTTCCATCTTCTGAGATCTTCTTCAATTTCTTTCTTCAGAGACTTGAAGTTTTTCTCAAACAGGTCTTTCACTTGCTTGGTTAGTGTCACCCCAAGGTACTTTATGTGGTTAGTGGCTATCGTGAAGGGTGTTGTATCCCTAATTTCTTTCTCGGCCCTTTTGTCTTTGGTACACAGGAGGGCTTCTGATTTTTTTTGAGTTGATTTTGTATCCTGCCACTTTGCTGAAGGTGTTTATCAACTAGAGCAGTTCTCTGGTTGAATTCTTGGGGTCGCTCATATATACTATCATATCATCTGCGAATAGTGACACTTTGACCTCTTCCTTTCCAATTTGTATTCCCTTGATCTCCTTTAGTTGTCTTATTGCTCTGGCTAGGACTTCAAGTACGATGTTGAAGAGGTAGAATTCCCATCAAATTTACAACACAATTCTTTACAAATCTTGAAAGAAAAATTCTCAACTTCATATGGAATAACAAGAAACTGAGAATTTCTAAAACAATCCTCTACAATAAAAGATCTTCTGGAGGTATCTCCATCCCTGATCTTAAGCGGTACTATAGAGCAAACAGTTATAAAAACTGCATGGTACTGGCATAGAAACAGAATGGTGGATCAATGAAACCAAAAGGAAGACCCAGAAATAAACCCGTACACTTATGGACAGCTGATCTTTGACAAAGATGTCAAAACCATACAATGGAAAAAAAAAGACAGCATCTTCAACAAATGGTGCTGGTCTAACTGGATATCTACATGTAAAAAAATGCAAATAGATCCATACTTATCACCCTGCACAAAGCTAAAGTCCAAGTGGATCAAAGACCTCAACATAAAGACAGACACATTAAATAGGTTAGAAGAAAAAGTGGGGGAAACCCTAGGACTCATAGGTACAGGAGACAACTTCCTGAATAGAATACCAACAGCACAGGCTCTAAGAGCAACAATCAATAAATGGGACCTCATGAAACCGAAAAGCTTCTGTAAAACAAAGAACACTATCATCAACACAAAATGACTGCCTACATATTAGGAAAGAATCTTCACCAACCCTTTATCTGACAAAGGGCTAATATCCAGCATATATAAAGAACTAAAGATGCTGAAAAGCAGCAAACCAAGTAATCCAATCAAAAAATGGGGAACAGAGCTAAACAGAGAACTCTCTGTATAGGAATATTGAATGGCAGAGAAGCACTTAAAGAAATACTCAACGTCATTAGCCATTAGGGAAATGCAAATCAAAACAACTATGAGATTTTACCTGACACCCATCAGAATGGCCAAAATCAAAAACTCAAGTGACAACACATGCTGGAGAGGTTGTGGAGAAAGGAGAGAACCCTCCTCCACTGCTGGGGGGATTGTAAACTTGTACAACCACTCTGGAAATCAATCTGGCACTTTATTAGACAACTAGGAATAGCGCTTCCTCAAGATCCAGCCATACCACTTCTAGGCATATATCCAAAAGAGGCTCAAGTACACAATAAGGACATTTACTCAACCATGTTTGTAGTAGCTTTATTTGTAGTAGCCAGAAGCTGGAAACAGCCCAGATGCCCCTCAACTGAAGAATGGATGCAGAAATTGTGGTACATCTACACAATGGAGTACTACTATGCAATAAAAAATAAGGAAATCATGAAATTTGCAGGTAAATGGTGGGACCTGGAAAGGATCATCCTGAGTGAGTTGTCCCAGAAGCAGAAAAACACACACAGTATATACTCACCCATATAGACATATAACATAAGATAAACCTACTAAAATCTGTACATCTAAAGAAACTAATCAAGAGAAAGGACCCTTACTAAAATATTCAATCCCTATCCCAAAAGGCAAAGAGAATGGACATCAGGAGAAGAAAACAGGAAACAACCTAGAAACCTGCCACAGAGGGCCTCTGAAAGGCTCTGTCCTGCAGACTATCAAAGCAGATGCTGAGCCTGATGGCCAACTGTCAGGCAGAGTGAATGGAATCTTATGTAAGAAGTGGGAAATAGTAAGATCTGGAGAGGACAGGAATCCCACAAGGAGAGCAGCAGAACCAGAAAATTTGAACACAGGGGTCTTCCCAGAGACTCATACTCCAACCAAGTACCAGGCATGGAAATAACCTAGAACCACTCCACAGATGTAGCCCATGGTAGTTTAGTGTCCAAGAGGGTTAGATAGTAATGGGAATAGAGACTGCCTCTTACATAATCTGATTGGCCTGCTCTTTAATCACCTCCCTCTGAGTGGGGGAACAGCCTTACCAGGCCACAGAAGATGACAGTGCAGCCACTCCTGATGTGATTTGATAGACTAATATCAGAAGGAAGGAGAGGAGGACCTCCCTTATCAGTGGACTTGGGGAGGGGCATGAGTGAAGAAGGGGGAGGTGAGGGTGGGTTTGGGAGTGGAGAAGGGAGGGGTTTATGGGGGGATACAAAGTGAATAGAGTGTAATTAATAAAATTAAATTAAATTAAAAAAACTAATTCTCCCCCTTCCACCAGCAATCAATTACCAACAGCTCTTAGCTAGGGGCTGTGACTTTATGCCCACCTTCCTCTCTCCACACTGGAATGTCTGCCTTTTTCTTCGATTTTTTTTATATATAACAAAATATAATGTATGATATAACAATATCATTGCATTTGGAAGAAACAAACCAACAGAAGGAAAAGGGCCCAAGAAAAGGTGCAAGAGTCAGAAACCCAGTCATTCACAAATTCAGGAATCCCATAAAAACACTAAACTGGAAGCCATAATATCTACACAACGGACAATGTGCAGACTCATGAAGGCTCTTTGCATGCTGTGATTTAATATCAATAATATTGACTATATTGATTTAGGGGGCCTTATATCTGGGTCCCTCATCCTCTCTGGCTCTTACATTCTATCTGCCTCTTCCACAGGTTTCCCTGATCCCTGAGGAGAAGGATTTGATGGAAACATACCATTTAGGGTTGAGTGTTCAAAGGTCTCTTGCTCCTCACTCTCTATTATGTTTGTCTGTGGGTCTCTGTATGTGTTCCTATCTACTGCAGAGGAAGCTTCCCTGATGATAGAAGAGGAAATCATTGATCTGTTCGTGTGGTAGAATGTCATCAGGAGTCATTTTATCACTATAGAATGTTTGTTTTGTTTTGTTTTGTTTTGTTTTTTTGACAAACAGTATTTGGTTTTTCCCTAAGCTCCGAGGCTATGTAGGCTGGTTCTTGGTCTCCCAAGCAGTACCAGGTATGGATTTTATTTTATGGAGTGGGCCTTAAATCAATTCAGATATTGATGGGTTATTCCCACAAGCTTTGTGCCACCATTACCCTAGCCATACTACTATGAATGTACCCATCTGTCTATTTCTTACAGAATGAGGCTGAATCTCAGTGTACTTTTTATTTTTATTTGAGGGTGTCATATATATATAATATATATATTATATATATAATGAGTTTTTATCAAATCCACCCCCAAGTTCTTCTCTTCCAATACTTCTCAGATCCCCACTATCACATATCACTCCCAAATTCTTGTATTCTTTGTTCTTTTTTTTTTAATTTTATTTTTTTCTTATCAGTTACATTTTATTAACTCTGTATCCCAGCCATGTCCCGATCCCTCATTCCCTCCCAGTCCCTCCCTCCCTCCCTCATCTCCACTGTGCCGCTTTCCAAGTCCACTGATGGGGGGGACCTCCTCCCCATTCATCCGATCCTGTTTTATCAGGTATCTTCAGGACTGGCTGCAAAGCTCTCCTCTGTGGCCTAACAGGACTGCTCCTCCCTTGGTGGGTGGGGAGGCCAAAGAGCCAGTCATTGAGTTCCTGTTAGAAATAGTCCTTGTTCCCCTCACTATGGGAAACCAATTGATTACTGAGCTACCACAGGCTACATCTGAGCAGAGGTTCTAGGTTGCATTCATACATGGTCCTTGGTTGCAGGGAATCATAAGAAAGAAGGGGAGTTAGTCTGATGAGGAAAGGATAGGAGCTCCACAAGGACCAAATATATCTGGGCACAGGGTCTTTTCTGAGACTGACATGCAACCAAGGACCATGTATTCTTTGTTCTTAACCATTGAATCCAGTTAGTCCTTCAGGTTATGTGGATGGTTTTCGCCATTGACTGGAGCATGAGCAACCTGCCCAGAGTTCCACCACTACAGAAAGCTGACCAGTCTCTCCCCCAGCAGCCATGATGTACCAGTAGCTTCCCAGCAAGGGATGTAGTTCTGTGAGACCCTACCCCACCTAATGGATTAGTACTCCTTCAAGTGTATGCGAGTTCAAGTTCAAGTCACAGCTGTTGTGAGCTTGTCAGGGGAACACTGTTCTGCAACCCTCCACTACAGCCTTGGTTCTTGAAATTTTTCCAGCTCCATTTCTGTGATTTGCCTGACTCTGGAGGATGATGGGAGGGATACAGATGTCTCATGTAGTATTGATTATGTCACAATATCTTATTCTGTGCATGTTGACCAGCTATGGATCTCTGAAATGGGCACCTTCTGATGCATAAGGAAACTTCCTTGATAAGGGTTAAAAGCTTCACCATCTTCTGTGTATAAACATGAATATTTAGAGAATAGTTTGGTATGATACCCATTTAGCAACATAGTGACTGTAGGTTCTACCCTAAGGCTGATGATCCACTCAGCCATGGATTTAGATCCAGTTAAGAGTGGCAGGTATTAAAAATCTATCTGGCACTTTCTCAGAAAATTAGAAATAGTACTACCTCAAGATCCAGCTATCCCATTTCTGGGCATAGAGCCAAAAGATGCTCTACCATACCAAAAAGACATTTGCTCAACTATGTTTTTTCGCTTATTTATTTATTTTATTCCCTTTACAACCTTGTAACCCCTTCCCTCCTTCCCTCTCAGTCTCAACATCTTTCCCACCCTACACCCTTTTCTACTTTTTCCTAGAAAATGGGAGCTTGCTTTCCCATCCACCGCAGCTCATCAAGTTGAATAAGGACTAAACAAGTCCTCTTCTGCCTGCCAAGGCAGTCCTGCCAAGGAAAAGTGGTCTAAAAGCTGTCAAATGAGTCTGTGTCCTATGGAGTCCCTATTTCCCATACTATAGTACCCACTTGAAGCCTAAACTGCCTGTCTTCTACATCTTTGTAAGGGGCCTAGGTCCAGTTCATGCATGGTCCTTGGTTGATGCATCAGTCTCAGCAAACCCCTCTGGACCCCGGATAGTTGGCACTGCTGTTTTTCTTGTGGAGCTGTCATCATTTCCAGGTCTTTTTCTCCTTCCTCCCACTATTTCCCAAGATTCCCTACTCATCAACCAATGTTTGACTGTGAATGACAACACCTGTTTTAAGGCACTGCTGGATAGAGCCTCACAAAGGACAACTCAGACAAGATACTGTCTGTAAGCTTAGCAGAGTATCAGAGTGTCAGGGGTTGGCACTCTCTGAGAGGGTAGGTCTTTGGTTGTGCCAGGATATGTTAGGCATTCTGTCAATCTCTGCTCTATCTGCTCTACCTTTATTCCTGCACGTTTTGCAAGCAGGGTAAATTTTGGGTCAAAGTTTTGTGTGTGGGTTGGTGTTCCCTGCCCTTTACTGGATTAGTCTAGTTAGAAGATGTTGTCTTCTGCCTCTATGGTCTACTAGGAGTCTGTGTTTGAATTTCCCTCATATCCTTCTAGGAGCCTACCTTGACTTAGGTCTCCAGCTTGTCACAGAGATGTCCCCACCCTTAGTTTCTCTTTTCTCTACATGCCTTCTGTCCTATTGCCCTTGCTCTCCCAGGTCTGATCTCCACCCTCTTAACTCTCTGTGTCCCCTCTCCTACCTTGTTTCCTCTCTTCAGCCATTATCTCTGTCTATTCTATCTTTTTTCAGAGTGAGATTTATACAGCCTTACTTGGGTCTCCTTATTACTTATTGTCTTTGGGTCTATGCCTCGTAGTATGCTTATCTTGTACTACATGGCTAAATTTCACTTATAAGTGAGTATATACCATGTGTGTCCTTCTGGGTCTGGTTTACCTCACTCAGGATGATCTTTTCTAGTTCCATCAATTTGCCTGAAAATTTCATGATTACTTTGTTTTTAATAATTGAGTAGTATTCCGTTGTGTAAATGTGCCACCGTTTCTTTATCCATTCTTCAGGTGAGGGACATCTAAGTCCTTTCTAGATTCTAGCTATTATGAATACAGCTTCTATGAACATAGTGCCTTTTGGGAATATACCCAGGAGGGGTTTAGCTAGGTGTCTTGAGGTAAAGTTATTCCCAGTTTTTTAAGAAAGCAACAGACTGATTTCCAAAGTAGTTGTACAAGTTTACACTCATAAAAGCAATGGAGGAGTGTTTCCCTTTCTCTACACCCTTCATCAGCATGTGCTCTTACTTGAGATTTTGATCTTAGCCATTTTGACTGCTGTGTGATGGAATCTCAGAATCATTTTGACATTTATTTCCCTGATAACTAGTGAAGTTGAGCATTTCTTTAAGTACTTCTCAGTCATTTGAGATTCTTCTTCTGGGAATTCTGGATAGTTATGTGCCCCATTTTTCAACTGTGTTATTTTTATTGGTGCTTGATATCTTGAGTTCATTATATAGTTTAGATGTTAGCCCTTTGTCAGATGTAGGATTGGTGAAGATCTTTTTCTAACCTGTAAATTGTCTTTTTGTTCTATTGACAGTGTCCTATGCCTTACAAAAGCTTTCAGTTCCAGGAAGTCCTATTTATTAATTATAGATCTTAGAGCTTTAGCTAGGTGTTCTATTCAAGAAGCTGTCTCCTATGCCAATGAGTTCAAGGTTCTTACCTACTTTCTCTTCTAATAGATGTAGTGTATCTAGTGTTACATTGAGGTCTTTGGTCCACTTAGACTTGAATTTTGTGTAGGAAGATAATTATGAATCAATTTGCATTTTTATACATGTAAACATCCAGCACCAAAATTTTTTGAAGGTGCTGTCTTTTTTCAAAAAAAAAAAATCAAGTGATGATAAGTATTTGGGTTTATTTCTGGGTCTTTGATTCAATTCCATTGATCAACCAGTCTATTTCTAAGCCACAGATAAAATCTATAACTACAAAACACAGTGAATAACTGGGAGCTGTTATCACAGCTGCTTCTATGGCAAGCACATTGAAGGGGCACACCTCAGCCCAAATGGAGTGCCCCGCAAAAGCATTGTAACTCCACCTATCAATCTATTCCAAGTTTCAAGACACTGGCTTACAAGAAATGAAAAGCGTGGGTAAACTAGTTAGTTCCATGTTGTGAGTTCATTATTACATTTCAGCTTACATAAAGGTTTCCTGTGGGTAGACACATGATTGTATGAATAACACTAATGTGCATAGGGTATGATTTTAATGCACAAATGATAGGGCTGGCACTGCTCACCCACAGACTTCTCAGTACAGTAGAACCAACCTATGAATACTATGTGAACAAGACTTTACACGATAAGGAAGTCATTCCACAGCACAGGGTAAGTCTAATCTCAGTGAGCCGCATCCTGCATCTCAGGCCAATGAACCAGTGTTAAGGAAATGACAAAGTCCTGTAGTAAACATCAAGGACACACTCACAGAGTGTCTGTCTCCGTGCACCAAGTTTGATGGTGCAGAGGGTGGCTCATCTTGTGACAACCATCACAGTGGTGATAAACTTGCAAATGACTGGGACCTGGAAGAACTGAATGTTGACATCTATAAAAAGGAAGAAAAACTTTGAGATGGTTTCACTCCCATACCACCAGGGTATGCCTGAGTGCTGGTGGCAACACATGCAACACCTTAGTACCTAGTATACAACCAACATGAACACAAGTGTTACTTCAATTCCTCGTCTCAAAGAGCACACATATTTTCTTCAGTTTTACTTTAACATGGAAACACTAAGAAAAGAGGAAGTAATAAGAAAAAAATGAATAAAATTGATTTATTTGAATAGAATAATGTTATTCAAACAACAACAAAAAAAAACATTTCTTAAGTTCCTTGCTAGTATTACAAAATTTCTTTCAAATCTTATACACAAAATATGCATCCATTATAGCCCTGACCTCCTGCTCAGATGTAGTCCATAGACAGCTCAGTCTCCATGTGAGTTCCCTAGTAAGAGGAGAAGAATCTCTGACATGAACTTGGATGTCTGCTCCTTGATCAATTCTCCATGTGGGGTGGCCTAGGCAGCCCACAGAGGAAGAAGATCCAGGTAATCCTGATGCAACCTGATAGGCTGAGGTCAGAGAGTAGAGGAGGAGGACTTTCCCTATCAGTGGACTAGGGGAGGGGCATAAGGGATGAAAACAGAGGGAGGAGTTGAGGGAGGGGCCTACAACCGGGGTATAAAATGGATAAATTGTAAATAATAATACTAATTAATACAAAATAAGAAGAGCATTTAAAAAAAATTTCTAAATGGGTAATGTCAACAAACTACAGGAGACAAACGATTCACTTCAAAAAGCCTTTATAAGTGCACCAAAATACATCCAGAAATTCTTGCATGTGAGACAACTTATACTTTGATAGGTTATCCATCCTAAGCTTATCCTATTATCCCTAAACATACATACATATGAGCAACATTAAATGTGTTTAGCATGAAATATATATATATATATATATATATATATATATATATATATATATATATCACACACACACACACATATATATATGGTCATATACGTGTGTGCATATGAGTGTGACTATAATAACTATAGAAGCCACAAATAAGAGAAAGAATGGAATAGGCCAGAGATGAGTTGGAGTAGAGACACAGAGGAATGGAAAGTATTTGAACACAATATTCATGTATGAAATTCTAAAAATATAAACTGAATGTTAAAGGACAGACAAACTTTCCTTATTCTAAAGATCTTAATGTGTCAGTTACTCCAAATAAGCATCATTCCTTAGGAATGTAGGTTAAGAATTATTATAATCTTTGCTTTATAAATACATGTAGTTCTCTGTTTTCAGGAGAGATTGTTCTTCCTGCCTAAGCAGATGAAAAATATGTATATATAGTTTCTATATATTAAATATATACATATATATGCAAAAACGATTTTGAGGTTGACAAAGAATAAGCTTCTACATTGATTGAAGACAGTCCACAGTACATCTATTTAAGAAGTTTTCCTATATCTCATTAGTTGTCTGCATACTCTCTTCATTGAAATCTTCATTTCTTGGTTTCTGAATGTGTAGATCACAGGATTCAGAACAGGAGTAATAACTGCATCAAATATGATCAGATATTTATCCAAGTGTGTAGAAGGAAAGGGCCAGGTATAGAAAAATATCAAAGGACCAAAGAATAAGACCACCACAGTAACATGAGCTGAAAGTGTGGACAGGGTTTTAAGGGAGCCACTTGAAGAGTGTTTTTGCACAGTGATTATGATGATAATATAGGAAATGATAAGTATGAAGAAAGAGCCCAAAGATATAAACCCACTGTTGGCTGTGACCATAAATTCCAGTTGGTAAGTGTCTATGCAGGCAAGTTTGATAAACCGGGGAAGGTCACAGTAGAAGCTGTCCAACACATTGGGTCCACAGAAAGGTAAGTTTATTACAAAAGCCAGTTGAACCAAAGAATGCATAAGGCCAACCACCCAGGCTATCACTGAAAACAAGATGCAAATCCTTGGGCTCATAATGGTCAGGTAATGGAGAGGCTTACTTATGGCCACATATCTGTCAAAAGCCATGGCTATGAGAAGCACCATCTCCACACCACCAATAACATGGATGAAGAAGATTTGAGTGACACAACCTCTAAAGGAGATGACTTTGTGTTTTCTGAATAAGTCATAAATCATCTTTGAAGAAATAACAGAAGAAACACCTAAGTCAATGAAGGAGAGGTTTGCCAACAGAAAGTACATGGGAGAGTGTAGGTTAGAGTCAGATGCCACAGTGAACACAATGAGGCAGTTTCCCATCATGCTTCCTACATAAAAGATGGAGGAAAACACAAAAAGCAATAGCTGAATACTCCAGGAGTTGGTGAGTCCCAGAAACACAAACTCTGATACCACAGAGTGATTCACTTTTTCCATTGCTTTTTTTTTTTTTTTTTTTTTGGTAGTGCGGTAGTGCTACCTGAAGAAGGAAACAAGAGAAACTATAAGTCATAATTTATAATATAAATTCCTGCATATATATACATATACACATATATACATATACAAGTGCTGAGAATAAGTCATCAAAGTATCATAATTTCAAGCAGTGAAATATCTCACACTTTCCAAAAATTACAAGAAAAGGAAGCCTTGAGACAGGAAAAAAAGAAAAATGACTTAATTGTATGTTGATTTCAAAAATGTTAAAAAAATTTAAATATAACAACTTTGGTTGTATTTTTAAAATATCCTTGTAAAGTATTGACATAAATATAAGTTAATATATTCAGGAAGACAAAATATTCTTTGGGATACTTCAAAAATTAAAAATATACACTGTCTTTGTAGCCCAATGAATTAAAACTACAGATGAGCAAGGCCCTATGTTTGATCTTCAGCACCACAAGTGATAAAGAAGTTGTAGAAGTTGTGTGCTGGAAAATAAAAAATAGAGAAAAAGAAAAAAATTAAAAATTAGAAGAGTCGGGGTAAAGAGATGGCCTGATTAGCAAAAGCCTTTGCTCTATGGTCAAGAGGACCTATGCTCAGATCCCTGCATCCAAACAGGAATGTGGCTGTGTGTGTCTGTACACACACTGTTGAGAGAGGTGGAGACAGAAGGATTACTTGAGCTTGTGGAGTTTCAGACTAGATCAAGGCTCAGCATGAGACCCTGTCTCAAAGGAATAAAGTGGAGAATCAGAGAGCAGGACCCAAGACACACACTCATACACACATATACACATGCATGCACGCACGTACATACACACACATCAAGTGTACATAGACCATACTCATATACTACAATCATATAGACACACAAAAATAATAATAAAATAACTTTTAATTTAAATCTAGAAATGCCATGAGATTTATCAATTCTAATTTGAAGAAGGTATATACAGAAGAAATAACATTCACAAATAATGACTAAGATCTGTAAGATTTGTTAAATGATAGATGAGTGGATATCACACACACACACACACACACACACACACACACTTAGCCTATTCTTTGCCCCCTTCAGATAAAAGGAATCCTATTTTTCTCTTAACATAAAGGAGCCTTGAAATTATTGTGCTAAATGGAATTAAAGGAACACAGGACATCAAATACTGAAATATCTCAGTCAGAGTGAACCTTAAAGATACTGCATTAACAGAATTAGAAAGTATGACTGTGGGCCATGAGCAAGATGGGGTAGAAAGGTGAAACTGAAGATATTTGTCGAAAGGGGAAAATACACAATTATAGAGTATGGGGAGATTTTGGAGATTCATAGCATAACAAGGTAACCATATTAAAAACGAGGTAGTACTTCCATAAAAATTAGTATGTGTAGAACTTCAATATTCATATTCCAAGTAAGTATGGGTGGCCATTATGTTAATTAGCTTTACAATAAAAGATCTACTGGAGGTATCTCCATCCCTGATCTCAAGCTGTACCATAAAGCAACAATACTAAAAACTGCACATGGTACTGTCATGGAAACCAACTGGTGGATCAATGGCATCGAATAGAAGACCATGAAATAAATACACACACCTATGGACACCTGATCTTGACAAAGATGCCAAAACCATACAATGGAAAAAAGTTAGCATCTTCAACAAATGGTGATGGTCTAACTGGATGTCTACATGTAGAAAAATTCAAATAAATCCATACTTCTCACCCTGCACAAAACTAAAGTCCAAGTGGATCAAAGACCTCAATATAAAACCAGACACACTAACCCTGTTAGAAGAAAAAGTGGGGAAGAACCTTGAACTCATTGGCACAGGAGATAACTTCCTGAACAGAACACCAACAGCACAGGCTCTAAGAGCAATTATCAATAAATGGCACCTCATGAAACTGAAAAGCTTCTGTTAAGCAAAGGACACTATCATCAGAATAAAATGACAGCCTACAGACTGGGTAAGAATCTTCACCAACCATATATCTGACCCTATATATTTTTATTTTTTAATATCCAGACTATATAAATAACTCAAGAAATTAAACAGCAAAAATCAAGTAATCCAATATTAAAATACTGCTCAGAGCTAAACAGAGTATGCTCAACAGAAAAATATCAAATGGCAGAGAAACACTTAAAGAAATGCTCAACGTCCTTAGTCATCAGGGAAATGCAAATCAAAACGACCCTGAGATTTTATCCAACACCCATCAGAATGGGCAAGATCAAAAATTCAAGTGACAACACATGCTGGAAAGGATGTGAAGAACGGAGAACCCTCCTCCACTGCTGGTGGGAATGTAAACTTGTACAACCACTATGAAAATAAATCTGGTGCTTTCTCAATCAGGAATAGAGCTTCATCAGGTAACGGCTATACCACTCCTAGGCATATATCCATTCATGGAGATATCCTAGAACCCCTGCTCAGATGTAGCCCATGGCAGCTCAATATCCAAGTGAGTACCCTAGTAATGAGAACTGGGGCTGTCTCTGACATGAACTCAGTGGCTGGCTCTCTGATCACATCCCCAAATTCTTTATACTTTCATTTGAAGAGTAATACACTTTCATTTGAAGAGTAATATATTTTGGTTTCAATTACAAAATAAAAAACAATTCACTGTTTTTCAGCTTGGAGACCATGGCAAAGACGACAGACATTATTCAGGAATGTAGCCCCTTATTTTTAACTTCTCATCTCTGGAAAACATTTAACCCAAATATTTTCCAAAAGTTTGTGAAACATTTCGCCTTACCATGAAGGCAAGGAGAGGACATAAAACCCCTGCTCAGATGTAGCTCATAGACTCAGTCTCCAAGTGAGGTCCCTATTGAGTATCTTATTAGGGTCCCTATTAAGGGGTACAGGGGCTATCCCTGGCATGAACTCAGTAGCAGGCTCTCTGATCACATCCCCCTGGAGGATGCAACCTTGCCAGGCCACAGAGGAAGACAGTGCACCCAGTCCTGATAATAGGCTAGGGTCAGATAGAAGGGGAGAAGAGAAGGACCACCCCTACCAGTGAACTAGGGTAGGGGCATAGAGGGAAAAGAGGGAGGGAGGAAGGTTGGGATTGGGAGGAGACAAGGGAGGGGCTTCAGCTGGAATACAAAGTGAATAAACTATAATAAATAATAATAATAAAATTATTCATTAGTTAACTGGACATGAGACTAACTCCCCAAACAAGTAGATTTATACATATTTACATTCTCTGAAACAGTCCATTGCCAGGTTACATCATGTCAGGTACAAAAATCATGTCAAGAAATTTCTTTTGCAATTGATATCGTGACAAAATTAACTATCTGAATTTGCATTCTTGAAGAGTATCAGTCCTTGAAGTACTGAGGGTGATATGAATCACTTTCCTAGTTATTCCAAATGACCTGAATCTTCTACAATATGACATCATGTAGTACTAACTATATGCTCATACTTCTACAAATTAGTTTATCACATTATATTGTAAGGTTTTATTTTATTTAAAGAATTAACATAGGACAGTAGACAGGACATGGCTTCCTATTTAAAAAAAATAAAACAAGATTAATACCATACTTTAGCTACTGACAACTTAATATCAGGCTACATACTTCAATATCTGAAACTTGGTATTATTCATTTATTGAATAAACTGAAATGCTGATTTTATATTTTTCAGGATAAAACAAATATTATAACAATACACTCAATAAGTAAGTATTCCAAATGTGTTTGTCTTCAAAAAAATGTTATATTACTTCCTTTCACTTGACTATAATAATGCCTAACACACAACATAAATTAATTTAAAAAGTGAATGTCTGTTGGCAGAATGCATCAAGAATACAGTTTCAAAATATATTAACTCCTTCTTATTTCATAATATATTTTAATGTCCATATTTATTACCTGACTAGTAAATGAAATTTCAGATATAAACTGAGTGCAGCTGATCCCTGTTTACTACTCATTTATAATATAATTCATTAAACCCTTCTTAATTAGATACATATTTATAATGTTTAATCTTTCAGCTGTATTTTTATCTACCCATCCCAACCCCTAAAATCAAAATCTTTAAAATATGGATGAATACGTATTTGATAAAAAAATTCTCTTGATCTATTAAAAAGCATATATGTGACTGGACAGTTTAACAAAATAGTGTGAACAGAGTTCTGAAACAGCAGAGCAAACTAAAAAAAAAAGTAAAATTATTAAATCTGAAGACTTGATGAAGAATAAATATATGAAAATTTTAAAAGTCAAAAATTATGATTAAACCTGTAAAAATAGCTTTGCAATACTTTTGTATTATTGATTCTCTTTCTCACATTTTACTATCCCTACTTAACCTTTCTCCATTATACTTACAGTTTAGAAAAAATTAATATCAACATTATTTATATAGTGTAGAATAAAACAAGAAAAATAAATGTAACTTCTGGCTCCTTCAGGTATTATGGTGTTCTGAAATTACCCCATCATGATGAAATGACATTACATAGGAAAGTCTGCTTTCACCACTTTGTGCATTCGCCATGTTAAAAATTATCGTCTACTCAAGGTTACATGAGACACTTTAACCTTGTAAATTCAAATACATCTAATACGTTGGCTTTTATTTTACAGAAAATGATAAGTTTATCCACATATCACGTATTTTTTGAAAACTTAATAGAAAACACAACTTTTTTCTTTTTATTTGTACATTTTCAAACTATTTTTTTCTTATTTGTCATGTAGCAGATTGTATCTTCATTTTGCTATGTCTAGCATAGAACAATTGATTGATGCGTAAGTTTCATATAAATTATGAGAAAGTTCTTTGGCCTTTTCTAGTACTATTTACATTCTTCTATGAATAATGTGGTCCTAACTCAAAGACAGTCAGTCTCTTTACATTATTTCAATAAACTTTTTTGAGATTATAATTACGTCAATTCTCCCTTCCCTCTCCTCCCTCCAAACTCTTCCTTATACTCCTCCTTGATCTTTTCCAAATACAATTTATACATTATACATTGGTTATTGTTACAGTTTTTCTCCCATGCTAGTGAATATGTTCCTTTTCCTGACTACTCTCTATTTTGCTCTTGACTTCCTCCAGTACTTTAGAATTCAACTCATGTCCAGAGCAATACCAATCACAAACTAGTACCTTAGAATAATCAGCTCAAGCACTGTTAAGTTTATTTCCACCCCTCCACTTTACCTGAATGAATACAACATCTTGTCAGAATCAGGTTTCCCTGTGTCCTCTCTCGTAAAGTTCCACACTGAGCCTTCCATTAGGAATATATAAAGCTAATAATATACACCTCAAGAGGCCACTGACCAAGACACACTACAGAAACACAATAGCTTTGAAGAAGCTCATGGCTACAGGATTTTTCTCTAGAGAAATATTTGTTTTGGTCAGTGTGGACAAAGAACTCTGAAACTCAGATAATACAGAGAAAGAAGGAAATAAAAGTCTCATTGATCTCATTAAGCTACTGGAATATAATAATTGATAATTATTCATGGCAATTATGCTTTACTAGAAGTAAATATTTCTCAAAATTAGCTATAATCAATGGGTTAGAAATATGCTGGGGCATTGGCTCAATAGATAAAGGCACTTACCATCAAGCCTGATGACCTGAGTTCAATCGCTGGAACCTGTTTGGGGAAGGAAAGATCTAACTCCTGAGAATTTAATCTTTACCTCTAAAAAAACCCTCCTCTACAAAAAAAAAAAAACAAAAACAAAAAAAAAACACCTATTATAAAAAATTTTAACTTCATAATTCATAATTTTATCATTTTGAGGGTGAATACATTTGATTGTGTGTATATATATCACATTTTTATTATCTATTCATCAGTTGATCTGCAGCTTATTCTATTTTCTAGATATTGTGACTAGAACATCAATAAAGATAAATATACAAATATCTTTGCAGTAGAATACAATCTGTGGTCATTGGAATAATAATATCCCCCATACGCTTAAATATTTGAATATTTGGTCCCTTGCTGGTGGCACTGTTTTGGTAGGTTTAAGACATATGTCTTTTTTATTAAATTTTTATTTTTTATATTAATTACAATTTATTTACTTTGTATCTCAGCTGTAGCCTGTCCCTCATTCCCTCCTAACCCCTCCCTCACTCCCTCATCTCTTCCCTGCCAATCTCTAATTCAACTGATAAGAGAGGTCCTCTTCCACTTACATCTGACCCTAGCTTATCAGGTCTCATCAGGACTGGCTGCAATTTCCTCCTCTGTGGTTTAGCAAGGCTGCTCCTCCCTCATGGGTGGGGGGAAGGTCAAAGAGTCTGCTACTGAGTTCATGTCAGAAACAGTCCTCATTTCCCTTATGAGGGAACCAGCTTGGATACTGAGCTGCCATGGGCTACTTCTGAAGTATGTCTTTTGTTTTGTTTTTTGTTTTGTTTTATTAATTACATTTTATTCACTTTGTATCCCCCACCCCCGTGGTTCCCTCCCTCCTCCAGTCCCAATCCCTCCCTTCTTCCACCCTCTGCATGCAAGCCCCTCCCCAAGTCCACTGATAGGGGAGGACTTCTTTTCCTTCCTTCTGATCCTAGTCAATTAGATCTCATCAGGAGAGGTTGCAGTGTCTTCTTCTGTGGCCTGGTAATGCTGCTATCCCCTCAGGGTGAGGTAATTAAAGAGCAGGCCAATCAGTTCATGTCAGAGACAGTCCATGTTCCTATTACAATGGAGCCCATTTGAATACTGAACTGCCATGGGCTATATCTGTGCAGGGGTTCTAGATTATCTCAATGCATAGTCCTTGGTTGGAATAGCAGTCTCAGGAAAGACCCCTGTGCTCAGATATTTTTGTTCTGTTGCTCTCCTTGTGGAGTTCCTGTCCTCTCCAGATCTTACTGTTTCCCACTTCTTTCCTAAGATTCCCTGCACTCTGCCCAAAGGTTGCCCATAAGTCTCAGCATCTACATTGATAGTCTGCAGGGCAGAGCTTTTCAGAGGTCCTCTGTGTCAGGCTCCTGACTTGTTCCCTCTTTTCTCCTTCTTCTGATATCCATCCTCTTTGCCTTTCTAGATAGGAATTGAGCATTTTAGCAAGAGTCCTCCCTCTTAATTAGTTTCTTTAGGTGTACAGATTTTAGTAGGTTTATCCTGAAGTATGTCTTAACTGGTAGAAGTATGTTACTGGAGTGGGCTCTGCTGGTTCAAAACCTTGCACTATTCCCAGTGTTCTCTCTGTTTTGTGCTTACAGTAAAGGATGTTAAGTTCTTAGTTCCAGTCACTGTGCCCTCTACTCTGTCATCATGAACATTTATTTCTCTGTAACTACAATTCCAAATAAAGTCTTTCTTCAAGAACTTGCTTAGGTCATTTCTTTTAATGAAAAAACTATTTTTTTCTTTTCTTCATCTTCTTATAATTATTATTATTAATACAGTCTATTCACTTTGTATCCCAGCTATAGCCCCTTAAGGAAACACAGGAAAATACAACCAAACAAGTGAAGGAACTGAGTAAATCCCTTAATGAAATACAAGAAATTACAACCAAACAAGAGAAGGAAATAAATAAAACTGTCTAGGACCTAAAAATGGAAATAAAGGAATAAAGAAAACACAATTTGAGGCAATCCTGGAGATGGAAAACTTAGGGAAGAGAATAGGAACTACAGACACAAGCATCAATAACAGAATAGAAGAGATAGCAGAGAGAATCTCAGGGATAGAAGACACAATTGAAGAAATTGATACTTCAGTCAAAGAAAATGTTAAATCTAAAAAGTCCATGACACAAAACATCCAGGAAATCTGGGACAATGTGGAAAGACCAAATTTAAGAATAAATAGAAATATACAAAGAAGACTCCAAACTCCAAGGCCCAGAAATTATTTTCAACAAAATAATAGAAGAAAACTTCACCAAGCTAAAGAAAGAAATGTCTATAAACATACCAGAAGCCTACAGAACACCAAATAGATTGGAACAAAACACTAAATGTACAAACAAAGACAGTATACTAAAAGCTGCAAGGGAAAAGGGTCAAGTCACATATAAAAGCAAACCTATCAGAATTGCACCTGACTTCTCAACAGAGACTATGAAACCCAGAAGGTCCTGATCAGATGTCATGCAGACACTATAAGAGCATAGATATCACCCCAGACTACTATACCCAGCAAAACTTTCAAACACCATAGATGAAGAAAATAAGATATTCTATGACCAAACCAAGTTTAAAAAGTATGTAGATGATCCAAGATGGCAGCCATCAGAGCGCACTGTTTCTGAAAGGCAGAGGATTTGAAACTACAAAATTGGTGAGTAGAGGGGCAACTGAAATCGGAATATTGACACTGTGGCTCCCTGAAGAAGGGGGACACCACAGGAGCAGTGAACTTTTTGATTCAGGTCAGAGGCAGACTTCTCTGTGAATGAAGAGGGGCACTTTCCTTCTATGGGCCTCCCTCTTCCTCAGAGGAGCCTAGCCACAGCACCAGTGGCACAGATCTTGCTGCCTGAGAACCGAGACAGCAGAGGCGGGCATACTAGCCCCTCAGCCTCAGCAGCCAGCATCACCCTGTAAGACCTGGGGTCTCACAGCTCAGGAGTTTAAGATCGCGCCCTTCCTAGAAACTCTCACAGACCACACAACTCATTGCAAAAGCAAGAGGTTTAATTTAACCATTGCCGCAACAGAGTCACCCCTGCCGGTCAGCAAAGAGTGGCCCTGGGGGACAAAGGCTTAGGTTTTTTTTAAAAGAAAAATTGTGGGAAATTTGAAGTTGCAGTTTTGGCAATTTAGGATTGGATGAGGAAGCTATAAAGTAAGATAATTGGTTAGTCTTAGGTGCTCAAGCTTGGCCAGTCCTGCCAAGTGTGGATGCAGCTGCAATTGAACGTGGGGTGGTTAGCTCATCCTTGAAGATTTGGCTGGAGGTCAGAAGCTACTCAGAAGAAGGATTAAGGCTATCTGGGTTTGTTGCTAAGAAACACTATCTTGAAGACAAGGGTCTGGTCATTCTTTTTGCTGAGTGAAGGTCATTGCTTGCTTGATTTTTTTATATCTGTCCTCCATTCTCTGGAAAGGTACTAAGAGGCTTTAGCTTAACCTGGACTCAAAACTATAGGCTTTAGAAGATATATAGGTTACAAAGTTAGCCTAACCCTTTCAACCCACGTCCCTAGCCTGAGATCCGTGGTATAATCCTGACTGAGTCCTACACCTGCTCCTGCGAGTGGCTGGCCTTACCAACTCCACAGAGCCTGACTGTACAAGCTGCTCAGTCCCTCAGTGGCTGTGCATTCACCAAAGTCCGGCGGACTTGCAAAACTGCCCAGGGGCACCAAGCATCAAGCTATGGTAATGGCTACACAAGTCTTCCAGCAGGCACCTAGACACTCCAGTTCTGCAGTCGCAACTGGATTCCCAGGTACAGTGGCTGCAACACCACTGAGCTGTCTGAGGGCACATTTGGCTCAACATGTCCAATTCTGCCAGTAGAAAACAGGAGGAACCCCTGTGCTTTACGATTTGACCTGCGAGAGAGTGAGTATGCCCCTAAGTGCTTGCAGAGCCCCAGATCCAGGGAACTTCTAAGCTAGTAGCTAGATATCAGATCCCTCCCACCCACACATCCACTGTGGGAAACAGAGGGTTTCTTGGGACAAGGAAGCCCTAGCTCTGTGGAGCTACCAGCAGAGTTTAGGCAAATAACTCCTGGAGTTCAGTTAGAGAAGATTACCAGTAGCCTGTAGGCCACTGACATACTCAGAGGATTTGCACATGTGATCATCACTAGTGCATGCGATAATTTCAGTGTAGTCACCTGCTACCACCAATAGTAACCACCTGCACAAGGGTCTGGGAATTAAAAGAGACAGAGAACATGAAGAAGTGACAGCATGACAGTGCTCTGATCAAGGTGTCATCTTTATTACAAAGTAAGCCACTTATGCAGGTTTCCAAATAAACATATCCAAGCAAAACAGGAAACGTAACTAAGCAAAACAGGAGGCTTAACTAGGCAAAACAGGAGGCTTAACTGAGCAAAACAGGAGGCTTAACCAAGAAAAACAGGAGGCTTAACCAAGCAAAATAGGAGGTGTCTGCTGAAAACAAGAATAACAAGTCAGCATGACTTCAACGCATGTGACCATCTCAGGTCCAATAGAATGGCTACCTCAGTTCCCCCTTTTTCATTTATGACCGAAGACTGATAAGGCTTCTTTTCTTTTAATACAATAATAATTATGAAATTATGAAAACTGTTAGGTAAAATCTACATGTGCAATGTCCAGTCTATATGTATTTAGCAACTTAGGAGAAAGTATCTGATTATTCTATCTATCTTGACAAGTTTAAAGTTCTATACCTAAATTAACTATTTTGTGTGTGTGTTGACTGATATTTATTACAAAGTTATATGTCCACATTTTAAAAATACTTCAGGCCACCTAGTATCACTTAGTTTTATAGTTGTGAAATAGCTTTTCTTTCTCACTGTTTAGCCCTGGGTTGGCTTGAACACTGTATGCAGTCCTGCCAGTCTCAAAGCATGGTCCTCCTGCCTCAGCATCCTGTGTGCTAAGTATATTCCCCCATACATGCAGAAAACTGAATTTTAGTAATTACTTTTGGGGATCAGCTCTCTCCTTCCAAAGTCCACTTTGAACTTTGTGGAAATTTTTTCTTTGATGTTCTTTTTTAAACTTTTATTAATTACACTTTATTCACTTTATATCCCCCCATAAGCCCCCCTCCTCCCCTCCTAATCTCACCTTCCCACCCCATTCTTCATGCATGCCCCTCCCCAAGTCCACTGATAGGGGAGGTCCTCCTCTCCTTCCTTCTGATCTTAGTCTATCAGATCTCATCAGGAATGGCTGAATTGTCATCTTCTCTGGCCTGGTAAGGCTGCTCCCCCCTCAGGGGAAGGTGATCAAAGAGGAGGCCCATCAGTTTGTGTCAGAGGCAGTCCCTCTTCTCATTACTATGGAACCAACTTGGACACTGAACTGCCATGGGCTACATCTGTGCAGGGGTTCTAGGTTATCTCCATGCCTGGTACTTGGTTGGAGTTTGACTCTCTGGGAAGACCCCTCTGTTCAAATTTTCTGGTTCTGTTGCTCTCATTATGGAGTTCCTGTCCTCTCCAGATCTTACTATTTCCTACTTCTTTCATAAGATTCCATGCACTCTGCCCAACAGTTGGCCATAAGTCTCAGCATCTATTACCTATATGAAAGGATTTCTTGACTTCTAAACAACTTAAGTTTAATTGTGGCACTATGACTATTTGATCTTCAACCCTATCAGAGACTTGAGAAGTAATAAAATTGGTTATTAGAGTAAATAGGAAATGCATGTTAACAGCTTCCAAAAAATAAAAATTTGACAGAGACAGTTTGCTGCCTGAACAATCACCCATAACTCTCTATAATGTTGGAGCATCATCTTTAGCCTTCTGGCTCAGAATATTTGACAGACATATTATGTGAAACAGGAACTATTTAGGACTTGCTTACCCTGTCTTGGCAGAGTTCAGCAGTCGATTTATCCTGCAGTTAAGCTTCTCCATTTTAGGTAGATTTTGTCTGTTGTGATTCGAGAGTATTTTCTTTACCTGAGTGCCTTGGTTGCCACATTTGAAGCCATCTCCATGTGGAGGTTCTTTGATGCCCATTATCTTCTTTGAGGTAAGCAGGGTGCTGCCAGGAGATGACCTGTCTCGTTGTCAAAGAATCTTTAAAATAGTAAAGACACTTTAAATGCCATATTCTGTAGGTCACTGAAGTTTTTGAAGACTACCTATCTTTATGTAATCAATCTGTCTACAAAATCATATCTTTCTGTTAAACCTAGAATGTAAGCTCCTGTGATAAATTAGACTAGTGTCTGATATCACTATGAGTTGAATAACTAGCAATTAACTTGCATTACCTAATATCATAACCAGTTTTTGATAGCTGTTTAAAAGTATTGGAATTAACCTTGAAATTGTATCAATATACTTATTTTTGCCTCAGTATGCAAAATCTTATACCAGAGTTAAAATTAACTTTGAGAACAACAAATGAAACCTTAAGATGAGTAGATTTAATAATCTACCTTTTGTCTTATTACTTATTTTTGCATCAATATGCAAATCCTATAAAACTCTTAGTTGAGTAGATTCAATAATCTACCTTTTGTCTTACTACTTATTTTTGCATAAATACAAGCAACTAGAAAAAAAAGAAGCAGATACACCCAAGAGGAACAGACAGCTGAGAATAATCAAATTTAGGGCTGAAATCAATCATTTACAAACAAATAAAACTATTCAAAGAATCAATAAAACCAAGAGCTGGTTCTTTGAGAAAATCAACAAGATAGACAAACCATTAGCCAAACTAACAAATAAGCAGAGAGAAACTATCCAAATCAGCAAAAACAGAAATGAAAAGGGGGACATAACTACAGACACTGAGGAAATCCAAACAATCATTAGGTAATACTACAAAAGCCTACATGCCCAAAAATTTGAAAATCTAAAAGAAATGAACAATTTTCCTGATGGATTCCATCTACCAAAATTAAATCAAGATCAGGGAGAAAGACTGAATATCCTTATATCCCCCCCCCCAGGAAATCGAAACAACTATCAACAGTCTTTCTTCCAAAAAAAGCCCTGGGCCAGATGGTTTCAGCGCAGAATTCTACCAGACCTTCAAAGAATTGCTAATTCCTATTCTCTCCAAACTATTGAACAAAATAGAAACAGAAGGAACTTTATCAAACTCATTCTATGAAGCCACCCTGATACCTAAGCCACAGAAAGACCCAACAAAAAAAGAGAAATTCAGACCTATCTCTCTTATGAACATTGATGCAAAAATACTCAATAAAATACTTGCAAATCGAATACAAGAACACAACAAAGATATCATCCACCATGACCAAGTAGGCTTCATCCCAGGCATGCAAGCATGGTTCGGTATACGAAAATCCATCAATGTAATACATCATATAAACAAAATGAAGGAGAAAAATCACATGATCATCTCCTTAAATGCCAAAAAAGCATTTGACAAAGTCCAATATCCATTCATGTTTAAAGTCTTGGAGAGATAAGGAATACAAGGCACATACCTAAACATAGTAAAGGCAATATACAGCAAGCCTATATGCAACATCAAACTCAATGGAGAGAAACTTGAATCAATCGCACTGAAATCAGAGACAAGGCAAGCCTGCCCACTCTCTCCATATCTCTTCACCACTGTTCTCGAAGTCCTAGCTAGAGCAATAAGACAAGTAAAGGAGATCAACGGGATACAAATCAGAAAGGAAGAGGTCAAAGTAGCACTATTTGCAGATGATATGATAGTGTACATGAGTGACCCAAACAATTCAACCAGAGAACTCCTTCAGCTGATAATCACCTTCAGACAAGTGGCTAGATACAAAATGAACTCAAAAAAGTCAGAAGCCCTCCTGTATACCAAAGACAAAAGGGCCAAGAAAGAAATCAGGGAAACAACACCCTTCACGGTAGCCACTAATAACATAATGTGCAGGTGAAAGACCTGTTTGAAAAAAATTCAAGTCTCTAAAGAAATAAATTAAGGAAGATATCAGAAGATGGAAAGATCTCCCATGCTCAGGGGACAATAGGATTAACATAGTAAAAATGGCCATTCTGCCAAAAGCAATCTACAGATTCAGCACGATTCCCATAAAAATATCAATACAGTTCTTTACAGACCTTGAAAGAAAAATTCTCAACTTCATATGGAGAAACAAAACCCCAGAATTTTCAAAATGATCCTATACAACAACAGATCATCTGGAGGTATCTCCCCAATCTCAAGCTGTACTACAGAGGAATAGTAATTAAAACTGCATGATATTGGCATAGAAACAGAATAGTGGATCAATGGAACCAAATACAAGACCCAGAAATAAACCCACACACCTATGAATACTTAATTTTCAACAAAAAAGCCAAAACCATTCGATGGGAAAAAAAAAAAGATAGCATCTTCAACAAATGATGCTGATCCAACTAAATATCTACATGCAGAAAAATGAAAATAGATCCATATTTATCACCCTGAAAGTACAAGTGGATCAAAGACCTCAACATAAAACCAGATACACTAAATCGGTTAGAAGAAAAAGTGGGGAAGACCTTGGAACTCATTGGTACAGGAGACAACTTCCTGAACAGAACACCAACAGCACAGGCTCTAAGAGCAACAATCAATAAATGGGACCTCTTGAAACTGAAAAGCTTCTGTAAAGCAAAAGACATAGTCATCAGGACAAAATGACAGCCTACAGATTGGGAAAGGATCTTCACCAACCCTATATCTGACAGAGGGCTGATATCAAGAATATATAAAGAACTAAAGAAGTTTAAAAAAAAAACCAATAAATCAAGCAATCCAATTAAAAAAAAAATGGGGTAAGGACCTAAACAGAGAATTCCCTGTATAAGAATATAGAATGGCAGGGAAACACCTAATGCTCAATGTCCTTAGCTATCAGAGAGATGCAAATCAAAATGACCCTGAGATTTCACCTTACACCCATCAGAATGGCAAAGGTTAAAAACTCAAGTGACAACACATGCTGGAGAGGTTGTGGAGAAAAGGGAACCCTCCTCCATTGCTGGTGGGAATGTAAACTTGTACAACTACTTTGAAAATCAATCGGGCACTTTCTCAGACAATTAGGAATAGTGCTTCCTCAAGACCCAGCTATACCACTCCTAGGCATGTATCCAAAAGATGCTCAAGTACCCAACAAGGACATTTGCTCAATCATGTTTGAAGCAACTTTATTCGTAATAGCCAGAACCTGGAAATAAACCAGGTGTCTGTCAATGAAGGAATGGATACAGAAATTGTGGTACTTTTACACAGTGGAATTCTACTCAGCAATTAAAAACAAGGAAATCATGAAATTTGCAGGCAAATGGGGGAATCTAGAAAAGATCATCCTGAGTGAGGTATCCCAAGAGCAGAAAGACACACATGGTATATACTCACTTATATAGTCATATAAGATAGGATAAATATACTAAAATCTGCACACCTAAAGAAGATAAACAAGAGGACCCGGGGTAAGATGATCAATCTCACTTAGAAAAACTAATGTGATGGACAGGGGAAGTAGGAGAAAACAAGTACCAGGACAGAAGCCTACTGCAGAGAGCCTCTGAAAAACTCTACCTAACAGTGTATTGAAGAAGATGTGGAGACTCATAAACAAACCTTCTGTAGAGTGCCTGGAATCATAAGATAAAAAGGACAGTTAATATGACCAGGAGAGGATAGGAGCTCCACAAGGACAAAATATATCAGGGCATGGGTGCTCTCTATGAGACTGTTTCTCCAACCAAGGACCATGTATGGATATAACGTACAACCCCTGCTCGGATGTAGCCCATTATAGCTCAGTAACCAAGTGGGTTATCCAAGTAAGAGGAACAGGAACTATTTCTGACATGGACTCAACAACTGGCTCCTTTACCTCCCCCACCCCCGAGGAAGGAACAGTCTTGCTAGGCCACAGAGAAGAACATGGCAGCCAGTCCTGAAGATACCTGATAAGTTAGGGTCAGATGGAAGAGGAGAACCGCCCCTAGCAGTGGACTTGGAAAGGGGCAGGGAGGAGATGAGAAAGGGAGGGTGGGATTGGGAGGGAATGAGAGAAGGGGCTACACCTGGGATACAAAATAAATAACCTGTGATTAATATAAAAAATAAAAATTAATAATAAAAAATAAAATAAAGTATGTAGATAAGGAAACAAAGAAAAGAGAGCTAAAGAAATTACTAGAAAGAAAACTCCACCCTAAGGAGGTTCACTACAGCCAAGAAAGCACAGGAAACAAATAACCCCACAGCTGCAAAACCAAAAGAAAGGAAGTCTACACACACTCTACCACCAACAACATCAAAATAACAGGAAGTAACAACAACTGGTCATAAATATCTCTCAACAACTGTAGTCTTAACTCCCCAATAAAAAGATGCACACTAACAGAATGGATGCATAAACAGGACCCATCATTCTAGTGCATACAAGAAATTTACGTCAACAATAATAATAGAGTTACCTCAGAATAAAGGACTGGAAAAAGTTCATCCAATGAAACAGACACAAGAAACAAACTGGTGTAGCTTTTCTAAGAGCTAATAAAATAAACTTTCAACCAATGTTAATGAAAGCTTCCCAACCAAAAAGAGCCCTGATCTAGACGGTTTTAGCACAGAATTCTACCAGACTTTCAAAAAAGAACTAATACCAATACTCCTCAAACTTTTCCACAAAATAGAAACAGAAGGAACATTGCCAAACTCATTCTATGAGGCCACAGTCATTCTGACACCTAATCCACACAAAGACCCAACAAAGAAAGAGGATTTCAGACCAACCTCCCTTATGAAAATTGATGCAAAAATACTCAATAAAATACTTGCAAACTGAATCCAGGAACATACCAAAACTATCATCCCCCATGATCAAGTAGGTTTCATTCCAGGAGTGCAGAGATGGTTCAACATACAAAAATCCATCCACATAATCCACCATATACACAAACTGAAAGGAAAAAACACTAGATTATCTCATTAGATGCTGAAACAGCTTTTGACAAAATCCAGCACCCCTTCATGATTAAAGTCAGAAGAGGTCAGGGATTCAAAGCACATAACTAAGCACAATAAAGGCAAAATACAGCAAGCCAACAGCCAACATCAAGTTAAAAGGAAAGAAAGTTAAAGCATTCCCATTAAAATCAAGGACAACAGAAGGCTGCCCACTCTCACTATATCTCTTCAGTATAGTACTTGACATTCTAGCTAGAACAAAAAGACAAGTAAATGATGAGATCAAGGGGATAGAAAAGTCAAAGTGTTGCTTTTCACAGATGAGATGATAGTATACATAAGTGACTCCCAAGATTCTAGAGAGAACTCTCATGGCTGATAAAGACCTTCAACAAAGTGTCAGGATACAATATTAAGTCAGAAAAGTCAGTAGCCATCCTTTATACACAAGCGACAAAAAGGCTGAGAAAGAAATGAAGAAAATAACGCCCTTCACAATAGCAACAAATAATATAGAATTTCTTGGTGTAACTCAAACTAAGAAAGGGAAAGACATGGATGACAAGAACATCAAGTCTTGGAAGAAAGAAATTGAAGATTTTAGTAGCTGGATAGACCTCACATTCACGCACCACCGAAACTCCACCCCGCCAGAGTGTACGCCCAATACAGTGCTAGCCACAGAGACTCAGATCCACAGTACAACACTTCCCAGGCCCCAAGTCTGCAAGTGGCAGCACAGAATACACAGGGCTGCCCAGCCAGTGATTGTATGGGCCATCCAACCCCTCAGTGGCAGAAAACCAGCTGAATAGACACCAAAGACCAGCAGACTTGTAAAATCAATACGCGCGCGCATTCTTCAACAGCGCTTGCGATCCCTTAGTGCCTGCGATCCCTTAGTGCCTGCATCAACTTCAGTGCCTGCAGGGCACCCCTCTCACACACTGAAGGCCTCTTCATTCACCAACACCCTGTCCCTTAGGACACACCCACAAGCACACGCCCAAACACACGCTACCCCGCATTTGTCCTTCTGCGCCTGCGAACTTTCCTTCTACAGGTATAGCTGAATAACCAACGCACACACTGAAACCACTAGACCTCACCCATTTTCCTGAAGAATTCTCCAAATATCAGAGAAAAACCAGTCTGACCTGCAGAATCCAGGAACAGACAGTGAACACTACGGATAACCAAATGGCCAGAGGTTGGCGAAAGAACACAACCAACGCAAATCAAGATATCATGACTTCACTGGCAACCTCCAAAATTATTGGACACTCCAACTCAGCAGAAACACAAGAAAATGATTTTAAAGCTATGATTATCCAGTTAATTGAGGCACATAAAGAGGAAACCAACAAATCTCTCAGAGAAATAGTCATAGAGATTCAAACAGTTAAAGAGGATACAAAAAAATCCCTAAAAGATTTGGCCTCCCAAATCTTAATCTCATTAGCCATCAGGGAAATGCAAATCAAAACGACCCTGAGATATCACCTTACACACATCAGAATGGCCAAGATGAAAAACTCAAGGGACAACACATGCTGGAGAGGTTGTGGAGAAAGGGGAACCCTCCTCCATTGCTGGTGGGAATGTAAACTGATACAACCACTTTGGAAATCAATCTGGCGCTTTCTCAGACAACTAGGAATTGTGCTTCCTCAAGACCCAGCTATACCGCTGCTAGGCATATACCCAAAATTTGCTCAAGTACACAACAAGGACATTTGCTCAACCATGTTTGCAGCAGCTTTATTTGTAATAGCCAGAACCTGGAAACAACCCAGATGTCCATCAGTGGAGGAATGGGTACAGAAATTGTGGTATTTTTACAAAATGGAATACTACTCAGCAATCAAAAAAGAGGAAATCATGAAATTTGCAGGCAAATGGTGGGATCTAGAAAAGATCATTCTGAGTGAAGTATCCCAGAAGGAGAAAGACAAACATGGAATATACTCACTTATATACAGCTAAAAGATATGATAAACTTAATGAAATCTATACACCTAAAGAAGATAATCAAGAAAGCGGACACGGGGTATGATGATCAATCCTCATTTAGAAAGACAAATGGAATATGCATTGAACGTATGACAGGAGTCTACCGCAGAAGGCATCTGAAAGACTCTACCTAGCACTGTTTCAAAGTAGATAATAAGACTCATAACCAAACCCTCGGCAGAGTGCAGGGAATCATATGAAAGAAGGGGAGTTTGATGTGGAAAGGATAGGAGCTCCACAAGGACCAAACATATCTGGGCACAGGGTCTTTTCTGAGATGGACACTCAACCAAAGACCATGAGAGGATAAAACCTAGAACCTCTGCTCGATTGTGACCCATGATAGCTCAGTAATCAACTGGTTTCCCATAGTAAGGGGAACAAGGACTATTTCTAACAGGAACTCAATGACTGGTTCTTTGACCTCCCCACCTCCCAACGGAGGAGCAGTACTGTTAGGCCACAGAGGAGGACTTTGGAGCTAGTCCTGAAAATACCGGACAAAACAGAGTCATATGAAAGGGGAGGAGGTCCTCCCCTATCAGTGGACTTGGAAAGGGGCAGGGAGGAGATGAGGGAGGGAAGGTGGGACTGGGGAGGGAATGAGGAATACAGAATTAACAAAATGTAACTAATGAGAAAAATAAAATTTTAAAAAAATTAAATAAAATGAATAAATAAAAAATAAGAATAATAATAAAAATGGCCATCCCGCCAAAAGCCATCTACAGATTCAATGCAGTTCCTATAAACTTCCAACACAATTCCTTTTTTTTAATTTTTTTATTATTTTTTATTAATTGCATTTTATTCATTTTGTATTCCCCATAAGCCCCTCCCTCCTCCCCTCCAGATCCCACCCTCCCTCCCCATTCTGCATGCATGCCCCTCCCCAAGTCCATTGATAGGGGAGGTTCTCCTCTCCTTCTTTCTGATCTTAGTCTATCAGTTCTCATCAAAAGTGGCTGAATTGTCCTCTTCTGTGGCCTGGTAAGGCTGCTCCCCCCTCAGGGGGAGGTGATCAAAGAGCAGGCCAATCAGATTATGTCAGAGGCAGTCCCTCTTCCCATTACTATGTAACCCACTTGGACACTGAACTGCCATGGGCTACATCTGTGCAGGGGTTCTAGGTTATTACCATGAATAGTCCTTGGTTGGAGTATGAGTCTCTGGGAAGTTCCCTGTGTTCAAATTATCTTGTTCTGTTGCTCTCCTTGTGGAGTTCCTGTCCTCTCCAGCTCTTACTATTCCCCACTTCTTACATAAAATTCCATTCACTCTGCCCAACAATTGGCCATCAGGCTCAGCATCTGCTTTGATAGTCTGCAGGGCAGAGGCTTTCAGAGGCCCTCTGTGACAGGTTCCTATTTTGTTTCCTGTTTTCTTCTTCTTCGAATGTCCATCCTCTTTGCCTTTCAGGATGGGGATTAAGCATTTTAGTTAGGGTCCTCTCTCTTGCTTAGTTTTTTTAGATGCACAGATTTTAGTGGGTTTGTCCTATGTTATATGTCTATATGAGTATATATGTTTGTATATGTTTGTCCTATGTTATATGTCTATATGAGTATATACCATGTGTGTCTTTTTGCTTCTGGGACAAATCACTCAGGATGATCCTTTCCAGGTCCCACCATTTACCTGCAAATTTCATGATTTCCTTATTTTTCATTGATGAGTAATATTCCATTGTATACATGTAACACAATTTCTGCATCCATTCTTCAGTTGAGGGGCATCTGGGTTGTTTCCAGCTTCTGGCTCTTACAAATAAAGCTGCTACAAACATGGTTGAGCAAATGTCCTTTTTGTGTACTTGAGCCTCTTTTGGATATATGTGTAGCAGTGGTATGGCTGGATCTTGAGGAAGCGCTAATCCTAGTTGTCTGAGAAAGCGCCAAATTGATTTGTACAGAGTGGATGTACAAGTTTACATTCCCACCAGCAATGGAGAAGGGTTCCCCTTTCTCCACAACCTCTCCAGCATGTGTTGTCCCTTGAGTTTTTCATCTTGGCCATTCTGATGGGTATAAGATGAAGTCTCAGGGTTGTTTTGATTTGCATTTCCCTAATGGCTAAAGAGGTTGAGCATTTCTTTAAGTGCTTCTCTGCCATTCGATATTCCTCTACAGAGAATTCTCTCTTTAGCTGTTCCCCATTTTTTAAGTGGATTACATGGTTTGCTGCTTTTCGGCTTCTGTAGTTCTTTTTATATACCGGATATGAGTTCTCTGTCAGATAAAGGGATGGTGATGATTCTTTCCCAATCTGTAGGCAGTCGCTTTGTTTTGATGATGGTGTCCTTTGCTTTACAGAAGCTTTTAAATTTCATGAGGTCCCATTTATTGATTGTTGCTCTTAGAGCCTGTGCTGTTGGTGTTCTGTTCAGGAAGTTTTCTCCTATACCAATGAGTTCTAGGGTATTCCCCACTTTTTTTCTAGCCGATTTAATGTGTCTGGTTTTATGTTGAGGTCTTTGATCCACTTGGACTTCAGTTTTGTGCAGGGTGATAAGTATGGATCTATTTTCATTTTTCTACATGTGGAAATCCAGTTGGACCAGCACCATTTGTTGAAGATGCTATCTTTTTTCCATTGTATGGTTTTGGCATCTTTGTCAAAAATCAGGTGTCCGTAAGTGTGTGGGTTTATTTCTGGGTCTTCTTTTCTATTCCACTGATCCACCATTCTGTTTCTCTGCCAGTACCATGCAGTTTTTAAAACTATTGCTCTATAGTACAACTTGAGATCAGGGATGGAGATACCTCCAGAAGATCTTTTATTGTAGAGGATTGTTTTAGCAATTCTTGGTTTCTTTTTATTCCATACGAAGTTGAGAATTTTTCTTTCCAGGTCTGTAAAGAATTGTGTTGGCAATTTGATGGGAATTGCATTAAATCTGCAGATTGCTTTTGGTAAGATGGCCATTTTTACTATGTTAATCCTGCCAAGCCATGAGCATGGGAGATCTTTCCATCTTCTCATATCTTCCACTAATTCTTTCTTCAGAGACTTAAAATTTTTTTCATACAAGTCTTTGACTTGCTTGGTTAGGGTTACACCAAGGTACTTTATGTCATTTGTGGCTATTGTGAATGGTGTTGTTTCTCTAATTTCTTTCTCAGCCCTTTTGTCTTTTGTATATAGGAGGGCTACTGATTTTTTTGAGTTAATTTTGTATCAGGCCACTTTGCTGAAGGTGTTTATCAGCTGTAGGATTTCCCTGGTAGAGTTTTGGGGTCACTCACGTATACTATCCTATCATCTGCAAATAGTGATAATTTGACTTCTTCCTTTCCAATTTGTATCCCTTTGATCTCCTTCAACTGTCTTATTGCTCTAGCAAGGACTTCCAGCACTATGTTGAAGAGATATGGAGGGGGGGGCAGCCTTGTCTTGTCCCTGATTTCAGTGGGATTGCTTTCAGTTTCTCTTCGTTCAGTTTGGTGTTGGCTATAGGCTTGCTGTATATCGCCTTTACTATGTTTAGATATGTGCCTTGTGTCCCTGATCTCTCCACTACTTTAAACATGAATGGATGTTGGATTTTGTCAAATGCTTTTTCAGCATCTAGGGAGATTATCATATGTTTTTTTTTTTCATTCAGTTTGTTAATATGGTGGATCACATTGATGGATTTCCTCATATTGAAGCACCCCTGCATACCTAGGATGAAGCCTACTTGGTCATGGTGGATGATATCTTTGATGTGTTCTTGTATTCGGTTTGCGAGTATTTTGTTGAATATTTTTGTGTCAATGTTCATAAGGGAGATTGGCCTGAAGTTTTCTTTTTTCTTGGGTCTTTGTGAGGTTAAGGTACCAAGGTGACTGTGGCTTCATAGAATGAATTTGGTAATGTTCCTTCTGTTTCTATTTTGTGGAATAGTTTGAAGAGAATTGGAATTACCGCTTTTTTGAATGTCTGGTAGAATTCTGCACCGAAACCATCAGGTCCTGGGCTTTTTTTGGATGGGAGAATTTTGATGACTGCTTGTATTTCCTTGGGGATATAGGACTATTTAATTGATTTACCTAGTCCTGATTTAGCTTTGGTAAGTGGAATTGATCAAGAAAATTGTCCATTTCATTTAAATTTTCACATTTTGTTGTGTATAGACTTTTGAAGTAAGTCCTAATTATTGTTTGAATTTCCTCAGTGTCTGTAGTTATGTCCCCCTTTTCATTTCTGATTTTGTTTATTTGGGTGGTGTCTCTCTGCCTTTTAGCTTGGCTAAGAGGTTGTCTATCTTGTTGATCTTCTCAAAGAACCAGCTCTTGATTTCATTGATTCTTTGAAAAGTTTTATTTGTTTCTAATTGATTGATTTCAGCCCTGAGTTTGATTATTTCCAACCATCTACTCCTTTTTGGTGTGTCTGCTTCTTCTTTTTCTAGAGTTTTTAAGTGGGCCAATAAGTTGCTTGAATGAGATGTTTCGAATTTCTTCTTGAAGTCACTTAGTGCTATGAACTCTCCTCTTAGAACTGCCTTCATTGTGTCCCACAAGTTTGGGTATGTTGTGTCTTCATTTTCATTGAGTTCTAGGAAGACTTTAATTTCTTTCTTTATTTCTTCCCTGACCCAGCTGTCATTTAGTAACAAGTTGTTCAGTTTCCATGTGTGTGTAGGCTTTTTGCTATTTCTGTTGTTATTGAGGTCCAGCTTTATTCCATGGTGATCAGACAGGATACAAGGGATTATTTCAATCTTCTTGCATCTGTTGAGGCTTGCTTTGTGATCAACTATATGGTCTATTTTAGAGAAGGTTCCATGAGGTGCTGAGAAGGTAAATTCTTTTGTGTTTGGGTGTAAGGTTCTGTAAATGTCTGTGAGGTCCATTTGATTCATGACCTCTGTTAGAGATATTGTTTCATTCTTTAATTTCTGTTTAATTGACCTGTCCTTTGTTGAAAGTGGGGTGTTGAAGTCTCCCACTATTAGTGTGTGGGGATCTATGTGTGGTTTAAGTTTAATCAATGTTTCTTTCACAAATGTGGGTGCCCTTGTATTTGGGGCATAGATATTCAGGATTGTGATGTGTTCTTGGTGGAATTTTTCCTTGATGAGTATGAAGTGTCCTTCCCCATCTCTTTTGATTAATTTTGGTTGAAAGTCTATTTTATCAGATATTAGAATGGCTACTCCTGCTTGCTTCTTGCATCCATTTGCTTGGAAAGCTGTCTTCCATTCCTTTATCCTCAGGTAATGTCTAACGTTGTGACTTAAGTGTGTTTCTTGTATACAACAGATTGCTGGGTTTTGTTCACGCATCCATTCTGTTAGTCTATGTCTTTTTATTGGAGAATTAAGTCCATTGATGTTGAGAGAGATTAATGACCAGTGGCTGTTAGATCTTTTGAATTTGATGTTGGCTGTGGTCATACAGTTGTATGCTTGGTTGCTTTTTGTTTTATTGTAGTGAGGTTATTTATTTCCTGTGTTTTCTTGAATGTAGCTAGTGTTCTTGTGTTGTATTTTCCTTTGTAGTGTCTTCTGTAAGCTTGGATTTGTTTGTAGGTATTGTTGAAATTTGATTTTGTCATTGAATATCTTGTTTTCTCTGTCTATGAGGACTGAGAGTTTTGCTGGGTATAGTAGCCTGGGCTGACATCTGTGTTCTCTTAGGGTCTGCATGATATCCGTCTAGGCCCTTCTGGCTATCATAGTCTCTGTTGAAAAGTCAGGTGTGATTCTAATGGGTTTGCCATTATATGTTACTTGGCCTTTTTCTCTTGCAGCTTTTAGTATTTTTTCTTTGTTCTGTATACTTACGGTTTTGATTATTTTGTGGCGGGAGGATTTTCTTTTCTGGTCTAATTTATTGGGTGTTCTGTAGGCCTCTTGTATTCTTATTGGCCTCTCCTTTAAGTTGGGGAAATTTTCTTCAATGATTTTGTTGAAAATATTTTCTGGGCCTTGGTGCAGGGAATCTTCTTTTTCCTCTATTCCTATTATTCTTAGGTTTTATCTTTTTATGTTGTCTTGAATTTCTTGGATGGTCTGTGTCAGGAATTTTTTAGATTTAACATTTTCTTTGACAGATACATCTATTTCTTCCATTGTATCTTCTACACCTGAGATTCTTTCTTCCATTTTTTGTAGCCTATTGGTTATGCTAACCTCTGTAGTTCCTGCTTTCTTCCCTAAGTTCTTTCTCTTTACAATTTCTTCCATTTGTGTTTTTTTTTTTAATTTTTTCAATTCTATCTTCAGGTCTTGAGCCATTTTGTTGGTTTCCTTCACCTGTCTGACTGTATTTTCATGTTTTTCCATCAATTCCTTCAGCTGTTTGAACAATCCTCTGTTTCTTTTATTTCATTCAGTGATTTAAGCATTTCCTCTCTAAAGGCCTCAAACTGTTTGGCTGCAGCTTCCTCTATTTCTTTTAGTATTTTATTTGTTTCCTCTGTTATCTTCTTCATGAGCATAGATGTTAGGTCATGTTCTTGAATTTCAATTATGCTGGGGTATCTAGGGCTATTTGCCCCTGAATAACTGGGTTTTGGAGATGCCATATTGCTCTCGCTTTTGTTGGTTGAACTTTTACACTGTCCTCTACCCATTGGGCTATCTTAGGTGTTTGAAGTTAGTTTCTGGTTGTTCCTGGACTCCTGTGGTAGAGAAAATCCCGTTGGCAGGAAGATGGTTTTTCCTGAAAGAAGCCTTCTCCCCTTAACCCTTCATCGCTCCTTTTCCTCCCAGAAAAGGGGGATCCCCTCCCCCATATCAACCTTTCCCAGCACATCAAGTCACATAGACTGAGCATATCTTTATCCTCTTGAGAGTGTTAGGCTAACTTTGTAACCTATATATCTTCTAAAGCCTATAGTTTTGAGTTTTAGGACTTGGAACCACAAGGAGAGATGAACCAGACCTAAGAGATGCCTAAAGGCAAGCACAGTGTGGGAAATCTGAATGAGAAGACACTCTGTGGGCTTGGATGCTTAGGAAGAAGTAGTCATTGCCCAGCATTGTGCTCTAGGTTAACTAAATACATCCTAGTCTCTGTGTGGTGATTTAGTTATGCAGATGATTTAGGAATAGCCACTGTTTAACTAAAAGATAAATCAATATAAATATTAATAATCAACAACAGTATATCTTGCAAGTAAGTTGCTATTGTAACTCACAGGGTTTGTTGCTGGTTGAAATTGATTATGACTTTTCTCCTCCAGTCATGTGCATAGTCCCTTCCAATACTATGACCCTATTCAGTATTTTTTAGATACCTCCATGCTGATTTCCATAATGACTACATCTATAACCCCAACAAAAGTGAATATGGATTCCACTTTCCTCACATTCTCACCAACAGTTGTTGTCACTTGTTGATAAAGATTCCAACTAAATGAGATGGAATCTCAAAGTAGTTCTAATTTTCACTTTCCTAATGGCTAATGATGTTGAACATTGTAAAACCTTTTGCGTTTTTTTCTTTTATTTTTATTCTTCTCTCATACAATCCATCTTTACCACAGCCTTCCCTTCTTCCAGCCACACACACACACACCTTCCTTTCCCCCCAGATCCACTTCTCATCTGTTTTCCTTTAGAAAGGCACAGGTCTTCCAGTAATATTTGACCGCACGTCATAATAAAATTCTTTTTTTTTTAATCTTTTATTTTTTTTATTAATTACACTTTATTCATTTTGTATCCCTCCATGAGCCCCTCCCTCCTCCCCTGCCGATCCCACCCTCCCTCCCCTTTCTGCATGCATGCCACTCCCCAAGTCCACTGATAGGGAAGGTCCTCCTCGCCTTCTTTCTGATCTTAGTCTATCAGTTCTCATCAAAAGTGGCTGCATTGTCCTCTACTGTGGCCTGGTAAGGCTGCTCCCCCCTCAGGGGGAAGTGATCAACGAGCAGGCCAATCAGATTATGTCAGAGGCAGTCCCTCTTCCCATTACTATGGAACCCACTTGGACACTGAACTGCCATGGGCTACACCTGTGCAGGGGTTCCAGGTCATCTCCACAAATAGTCCTTGGTTGGAGTATGAGTCTCTGGGAAGTTCCCTGTGTTCAAATTATCTTGTTCTGTTGCTCTGCTTGTGGAGTTCCCGTTCCCTCCAGCTCTTACTATTTCCCACTTCTTACATAAAATTCCATTCACTCTGCCCATCAGTTGGCCATCAGGCTCAGCATCTGCTTTGACAGTCTATACTGCATAAGCTTTCAGAGGCCCTCTGTGGCAGGTTTCAAGGTTGTTTCCTGTTTTCTTCTGGCTTTCAGAGGCCCTCTGTAGTGGGTTCCAAGGTTGTTTCCTATTTACGTTTTCTTCTGATGTACATCCTCTTTGCCTTTCAGGATGGGGATTGAACATTTTAGTTAGGGTCCTCTCTTTTGCTTAGTTTGTTTAGATGTACAGCTTTTAGTGGGTTTATTGTATATTGTATGTTTATATAAGTGAGTATATACCGTGAGTGTCTTTTTGCTTCTGGGTCAACTCACTCAGGATGATCCTTTCCAGGTCCCACCATTTACCTGCAAATTTCATGATTTCCTTATTTTTCATTGCTGAGTAATACTCCATTGTATAGATGTACCACAGTTTCTGCATCCATTCTTCAGTTGAGGGGCATCTGGGTTGTTTCCAGCTTCTGGCTATTACAAATAAAGCTGCTACAAACATGGTTGAACAAATGTCCTTGTTGTGTACTTGCGCCTCTTTTGGGTATATGCCTAGGAGTGGTATGGCTGGATCTTGAGGAAGCGCTATTCCTAGTTGTCTGAGAAAGCGCCAGATTGATTTCCAGAGTGGTTGTACCAGTTTACATTCCCACCAGCAGTGGAGAAGGGTTCCCCTTTCTCCACAACCTCTCCAGCATGTGTTGTCCCTTGAG
>NW_026585504.1:23219871-23231600 GCF_907164565.1 Psammomys obesus | reverse complement strand
TCTCCATTATTTCCTCCATTTGTGTTTTCTTTAATTTTTCTAGTTCTATCTTCAGGTCTTGAGTTGTTTTGTTTACTTCCTTCACCTGTCTGCTTGTATTTTCCTCTTTTTCTTTTAGTTCCTTCAACTCTGTCTCTTTGATTTCTTTCAGTGATTTAATTATTTCTTCTCTGAAGGCCACAAGCTGTTTGGCTGCATCTTCCCGTATTTCTTCACGGATGGCCCTAATTTGCTTGTCTTTATCTTCCTCCATTTCTTTACGGATAGCCATGATCTGTTTGGTTTTATCTTCCTCTAATTCTTTACGTATTTTATCTGTTTCCTCTATTATCCTCTTCATCAACATAGATGTAAGGTCATCTTCTTGATTTTCTATTATGCTGCATTGTTCAGGGCTGTTCGCCTCTGGATGGCTGGGTTCTGGAGATGCCATATTGCTCTGTCTTTTGTTGGTTGAGCCTTTACGCTGACCTCTACCCATTGGGCTGATTTAGGTTTTGGCTGTTAGTTTCTGTGCTTCCTGGAGTCCTGAGGTAGGGAGTATCCCCTTGGCCGGAAGATGATTTTTCCTGAAGGAGTCCTTCTCTGCTTTTTGGTTATGGTCACTGTATGGCCAGTGTTTCTCTGGAGATGCCACTGCTCACCTCAGGTTTATAGCCCTGAGTAGTAGCTGTGGTCTATGTTAGGCAGGGGGGGATCTCCTCTTACCCATAAAATTTCTCAAGACAACTGCCCCACTGCTGGGTTTCTTGTTATAAATTTAGTGTGCTGCTGCTCACTAAATTTCCATGTACAGTCCTCTTGAAGAAACTGCTGATTCCCTAGCTATGCGGTTTTCTCCCAACAGGGAAACTCAGTCTGTTATCCTGGGGCGCACAGTTCTGTCTGAGAAAGTGGGAGGTGCACTCAGCAAGTCTCTGGGCCAAAGGCTGATTGCTCTGCTCTGGACCTGGAGAATGTGCACCTAGGTTGAGTTGGCGCCTGGGGGCGCTGTTCTGGTCTGGAGGCTGGGTGCCTCACTCTGGACCAGAAGCTGTGTGTCTCTGTCTGGGATGGAGGCTGTAGGCACCACGCTGGTCCAGACGCTGTGGGTGCAGCCCCCCTGAAGGATCAGGGATTCCCACAGTTTTGGCAGTCCAGCCAGGGACAACTGGCCGATCCCTGGCACAGTATCTGAGGGCTGCTGTAATGGCTTTTCGGCTCCTGCAGGTCCGAGGATGCAGCTGTGTGTCCCAGTGCCCCAGGGGAACGCAACAATGGCGGCAGAGCACAGCGCTCCTGCCTGCACTAGAGTCTGCGTGAGTCCAGGAAGTGTTTTGGTGCTGGGTGTCCTAAGCGTTAGAGCTGCTGACCCCCTCCACTGGCGGTTTCCTCCTGCCAGAGACACGCAGTCTGGTGCCCTGTTGCCCTGGTGCCCACAGTTCTATCTGAGGCGGCAAATCACGCGCGCAGGCAGGGCTCTGTGCAGGCAGGCGCCTTTGTCCCTCCCGGCTCTGGGTCCGGGCTGGCTCCTGGGGCACCCGCGGAACCCGAGTCTTTTCCAGGGGATGTCTGAGTAACCTGGGGTCGGTCCCAATTGTTTCCTGCTCCGTGGGGTTATCTCTCGACTGGGAAATCCAGTCTATGGTGTTGTGGGCCCACAGTTCAGTCTGGGACCGTGACCAGATCGCGCTGGCGGGTAGCTCTGGGCTGGAGACCAAGCGCCTGGCGGAAAGGGGATCTCTTCCTCGGTTTAGCCGGGTGAGTTAAAGCTGATCGAATCCCCCACCGTGGGGTATCCTCTCACCTGAGAAACACAACCACTTGTGTTTTATGGCCGCGAGTTCTGATTGCTGGTCACTGTGCTAATCCTGCTGTGCTGCTCCTCAGAATGAGAGTCCTCCCGGCGCTGCCCCATAATAAAATTCTTTAAGACTAGGCACAAACCCTCATATTAAGGCTAGAAGAGGCAACTCGGTAAGAGGAAGGGGGTTACATAAGCAGGCAAAAGAGTCAGAAATCCCCCACCCATACTATTAAGTCCCACAAAAACCTCAAGCTAAACAAACATAGTGCGTATGCAGAGGGCCTAACACAGACTCATGCAAGCTCTGTGGTTAGCAGTTCAGTCTCTGTGATCCTGCACAAGCTTTGCCTCGTTGATTCTGTGGACTGTCTTCTCCTGGTATCTTTTCTCTCCCGGGCCCATACACTTCTTCTTCCCCACCTTGTACAGGGTTCCCATATCCCTGCCAAAAGTTTGGCTGTGGGTCTCTGTGTCTTTTCCCATCTGCTGCTGAATGAAACATCTCTGATGACTATTGGGCTAGGTACCAATCTATAAGTATAGCAGAATATCATTAGGAATCATTTCATTGATTTTTTTCATCAGTCATGTTTGGCTCTAGCCCATGTTTTTGAGACATCCACCTTCCCATTCCTGGATATCCTGGATAGTATTAGGCATGAGGGTTTTTTGGGTTGGTTGGTTTGGGGGGTGGTTGTTTGTTTGTTTGTTGGTAGGTTGGTTTGTTTTTGGCTTAGGCATCAAGTTAGACAATTCATTGGTTGGCTACTCTCATGAACTCTGAGCTGCCATTGCCCTAGGGATCTAAAAATATGTGGTTGAGTTGCTCTCCCAGTTCCACCACTTAGAGCCTAGCCTGGTTACAGAAGATAGCCAGTTCAGGTTCCATATGTTCCAAAATATTTACTAACATTTGAAACTCCTCTTTTGATAACTTACTGTTTGGCTCTATAGGCCATTTTTACTAGGTTGTTTTCTTCATAGAGATTTTAGGTCTTTAGATAATCCAAATAGTAATATTTTGTCACCTATATAACTAAAAAAGAATTTCTTCTATGTGGTAGACTACCTCTTCATTCAATTGAAAATTCTCTCTGTTGTACAGCTTTTAATTAATTTTATTAAGACCTATTTGCCAATTGTTGGTTTTACTTCCTGAGTAATCAAAGTCTGGAAACATTTCCCTAACCTATGTTTTATAGTGTATTACTATGGTGGTTTGAATGAGAAAGGCCCCCATAGGCACATGTATTTGAACACTTGGTCAGTTGGTGGTACTGTTTGGAGTTACAGAACTCTTGAGATATAGACCTTTGCTTGAGAAGTGCATTCTTGGAGGTGAGTTTTGAGTTGATAGCCACACTCCACTTCTGATACATTCTCTTCTTTGTGTATGTAACTGGCAAGATGATTAGACAACTTACTGATGCAACACCTGCTTCAGTATCTTCCTTGCTCTTATGGACATCCACTCTGGAACCATAAGCCAAAATGAACTCTTCCATTAACTCATTGGTCAAAGCATTTTATCATTACCACAAAAGTAATTAATACAACTACCAACATTTTCCTCTGACATCTTCAGAGTTTCAAGTCCATTTTAGCACTTTTTGTTTTCTTATTGCTCTAGCTAATAATTCAATCCCTATATTGAATAACAGCAGAGAGAGAGAGAGAGAGAGAGAGAGAGAGAGATTTTCTTCTAATTTTAAATAGAGTGCTTCAATTTTTTTCTCCATTTAGCATGATGTTGGCCATAGATTTATAGAACACAGATTTTATTAGGTTAAGATATCTTCTTTCCTCTCCAGATCTTCCTATTTCCCACTTCTTACATAAGATTCCACGCACACTGCCCAACAGTTTCCCATGAGTCTCAGCATCTGTTTTGATAGTCTGGAGAGGACAGGAACTCCACAAGGAGAGCAACAGAACCAGAAATTTGAACACAGGGGTCTTCCCAGAGACTCATACTCCAACCAAGTACAAGGCATGAAGATAACCTAGAACCCCTGCACAGATGTAACCCATGGAAGTTTAGTGTCCAAGTGGGTTACAAAGTAATGGGAACAGGGACTGTCTCTGACACAAACTGATTGGCCTGCTCTTTGATCACCTCCCCCTGATGGGGGAGCAGCATACCAGGCCACAGAAGATGACAATGCAGCCACTCCTGATGAGATCTGATAGACTAAGATCAGAAGGAAGGAGAGGAGGACCTCCCCTAACTGTGGACTTGGGGAGGGGCATGTGTGAAGAAGGGGGTGGGAAGGTGGGATTTGGAGGGGAGGTGGGTGGAGCTTATGGGGGGATATAAAGTGAATAAAGTGTAATTAATAAAAAAAATCAAAAAAGATCTTCTTTCAAACACTAACATATTCATGACTTCTATAATGAAATGATGAATTTGGTTAAAGGCTGTCTCTGCACTTACAAAGATGATCATTCAATTGTTGACTTTGAAGATATTATGTAATGAAAAAATTCATTATTAATTAAATTATATTGAATGATTATTTTTTATTAATGAAGTTAAATGGGTCTCGATTAAGAATCTGTGATATTTCTTGAATTCTGCTTACAAGTATTTTGAGGCATCACATGTAACATACAAATACACATAATTTAAAGTAATAAATTATTTGAAAAAAAGAGTAAAAAGTATCCCTTTACCTTAAGACCTTAAAGCAACAGTCCCTCTTCTATGTCTAAGAGCTTTCTTCAGAGAAATATTTTTCTTTAGGAATTCATATTTGTTATCTTTCTTTAATATAAATGAAATAATCCTTTTCATAAGATATTGTTATTCCTTACTAAGTATAAGACAAAAAAAGAATATGTGTGAATATAAATAAACATATCAAAACAGGAAAGGAAATATTTTTCTCTGAAGTTGGTTAACAATGTATGCCTATATTCTGTTAAGACTGATCAGAGTGCAGGTGTTTAATAATTTGTTTATAACCTATTATCTGGTTAAATACTCTCATCATTGCCATTTTCATTTCTTGGTTCCTAAATGTATAGATCACTGGGTTAAGAACGGGAGTGACAATTGCATCAAATATGGACAGAAACTTATCCAGGTGTGTGTAAGATGGCCATGTATAGATGAACATGACAGGACCAAAGAATAAGACCACTACAGTAACATGAGCTGAAAGAGTAGACAGAGCCTTAGAGGAGCCACTTGAAGAGTGTTTCTGAACAGTAAATATAATAAAAATATAGGAAATAATCAATATGAAGAAGGATCCCACAGACATGAATCCGCTATTGACTGACACCAGTAATTTCAATCTGTTTGTGTCTGTACAGGCTAGTTTGATGAACCTGGGAAAGTCACAGTAGAAGCTGTCCAACACATTTGGTCCACAGAAAGGTAAGTTTACCACAAAAGCCAGTTGAACTAGAGAATGCATAAGACCAATAACCCAGGAAGCTACTGAAATCAAGATGCACATCCATGGACTCATAATGATCAGGTAATGAAGAGGCTTACATATGGCCACATATCTGTCAAAAGCCATGGCTATAAGTAAAACCATCTCCACACCACCAATGAAGTGAATGAAAAAGATCTGAGTAACACAACCTCTAAAGGAGATGACTTTATGCTTTCTCAACAGATCATAAATCATCTTGGGGGCAATAACAGAAGAAACACCCAAGTCAATGAAGGAGAGGTTTGCCAACAGAAAGTACATGGGAGAGTGTAAGTGAGGGTCAGATGCCACAGTGAACACAATGAAGGAGTTTCCAGTCATGCTTGCTACATAAAATATAGAGGAGAACACAAAAAGGAATAATTGGATGTTCCAAGAGTTGGTGAGTCCCAGGAACACAAACTCTGATACCATAGACTGATTCAGACCTTCCATTGGTTTTGTTGGCAATGCTACCTGAAGGAAGAAATGGAAAAGATTGTACATTATAATTGTGTTTATAGAATAGGACAATCTCTACGTTATGAAAACCTAATTTTACTATAAAATGGCAACTAACTTAAAGACATATATGGGAGCAAGATCTATACCAATAATCAAAAATATATAAATTAGTTTGAAATATGATTTAACACCTATAACAAAAATTTTCATCAAAACTTCAAGTGATTAAAAACAAGGAAATTGTGGAATTTACAGGCAAATGGATGGAACTAGAGTGAGGTAACCCAGAAGCAGAAAGACACACATGGGATATACTCACTTATATGTGGATATTAGCCAGATAATATAGGGAAAACATACTAAAATCTACAGTCCTAAAGAAGCTAAACAACAAGGAGGATCTTTGATCTAAACAACAAGAAGATGCTTACCCCTCATTCAGAAGGGCAAACAGTGTAGACATCAGAAGTGGGAGAAGACAGGGAATAGAACAGGAGACTACCACAGACAGCCTCCGAAAGCCTCTAGTGATCAGGGTATTGAAGCAGATACTTGAGACTCATAGCCAAACTTTGGGCAGCGTCCAGGGGATCTTATGGAAGAAGGAAAAGATAGAAAGACCTGGAGGGGACAGGAGCTCCAAAAGGAGACCAACAGAGACAAAAAGTCTAGGCCCAGGAGGGGCAATAAAGACAAATGTTCGAGCAAAGGACCATGCATGGAGAGGACCTAGACCCCTTGCTCAGATGTAGCCCACTGACTCAGTCTCCAAGTGGGATCTCTAGTAAGGGAAGCAGGAGCTGTTCCTGACATAGACTCAAGGACCATCTCTATGATCACCTTCCCCTGGGGAGGCAGCCTTGACAGTCCACAGAGGAAGAGGATGCAACCAGTCCTGATCAGACTTGATAGGCTAGGTTCAGAGAGAAGGGGAGGAGACCCTCACCTATCAGTGGACTAGGGAAAGGGTATAGGGTGGAAGAGGGAGGGAGGGTGGGACTGGGAAGAGATGAGGGAGGAGGATACAGCCAGGATATAAAGTGAAAAAAATTAATAAATGATAAATCAATAAAAAATAAAAACTCAAGGGATAATAAGGTTTGATGGATTTTTTATTAGGGCCTCAAAGGATGGTTCATCAATTAAGAGCACTTGCTACTCTTCCAAATGACACTAGTTTTGTTCTCAGCATCCATATCAAACAGTTACAGTGCTTCTAGTTGTAATTCTAGTTCCAAGTAATCTAATGATATTTTTGGTTTCTGTGAGATTTCCAAAAACATAGAGCATAAAGTTGAGCACAAATACACATATACATAATTTTTTCATGAAAATTTATAATGTTCTTTAAATAGAGAATGTTCTTACAAATTTTTAATGACATTAAAGAAAAAAAAAGCTTTTCAAAAACTAAAATAGAGACTGGATTTGAAACACAGTATTGGGATGCTTTTCTAGAATGTTTAGGACCTTGGATTTTATCCTCAACAGTGCAATACAAAAAGAGAATGGGGAAGATTATAAGGAAAAAATGAAAAGAAGACCAAAGAAAAGATACAAAAGATTAAAATGGAACTCCCAACTACTATATGATATAGAAATTCTCACTTTAAGGGTATATATACAGAAGAAAACTTCATGTCAAACATGTTTCCCATTTTTATTGTAGCATTATTTATAAAAATTAATATTATGATGAACAACCTTTGTTCATTGAACATTGACAGACATATGGATTACAAATAAACATACATACATACATACCCAAACACACACAAAACACAATCATGTAAAGGTATTTTTTTCATCACTTTATGAAAATATTTATTATATTTTAGGTTTTGTTGTTGTTGTTTGAGACAGAGTTTCTCTGTTTAGCCTCGACTGTCCTGCACTCACTTTGTAGATCAGGCTGGCCTCAAACTCACAGATATGCCTGCTTCTGCCTCCCCGTGTGCTGGGATTAAAGGTGTGATCCACCACTTCTGGTCATGTTTATTTTTGTTTTAGAGAAGAAACAGTATAGTAGACAGCATTTGAGCTTTGGATTCAAAGACCCAGGATTAAATTCATTGTTCAGCTATGGACACTCTACTATCAGAAAAGATACTGAAACCTCTGATCTTGTGTTTTATATCTCTGCTAAACAAATTAAAATGGTTATTTCAGTTAAGTTAAAGGAATGAAACAAATATTACAATCATGTATTCAACAAAGATTGGGCAGGATAAGAGTGGAATAGCCATAGACACACTCATGTCCAAAATAGATATATGCTCCATTTGTGGGTACTCAATAAACGTTAATAATATCAATGCCTTTCTTTCTCTTGCTCATAGTAGTGACCAACTTATAAAATAAAGTACTTAAAAACATTAATGAATATTAAAAAACAGAAAGCATCAAACTCCTGTGTCTAAAATACATTTTAAAATGTACTAACTATCCCCCATTCAGTAACACTGAATTCATATTATTTTATCATTTAATATCGTATCATTCATAACACATTATTCATATTATTTTATTGACTAAAATAATTTCAAATGTAAAACTAGTGGATTTGCTCTCATGGAACACCATATCTATGTTTAGTACTCAATATAAATTTAATTCATTGATTAAGTCCTCAATCAACAACAACCGCTATACAGCTAATTTTGCATCTATCTTCTCATTAGTACATCCCAAATCTGAGAATCAGAAAACCTAGAAAATGAAGGAAAATAAACATTTGGTGAAAATGAAAAACTGTGTATTCATGTTCTTTGAAACACATAAGATATTTATGATTGTATAATATTAAATGTTGGGTAGTTATGAAGTGGTTTAAAAAATTGTAATCTTTGCTTTTAATCTTTCTAACTCTGCCCTAAGCCTGTTCTAAACATGCTTCCTTGGGTTCTTTCTTACCATTTCTTTAAAGTTCTCCTCCCCACCATGTGCCTGACCTCCATTTTCTAGAAATGTGCTTCTATTTTACAGAATATTCACCAAATGTTTTACAGAAGGTGATTTATAGCCACCTATTTTTTAAAAGTGAAGAGAAAATACATATTTGCCCCTTTTTATTTATATCTATTATGAATATTTTCCTTAGTTATCAGTTCATAATATATTAGACAATTCAGTCAATCAGCAGTGAGCATAGAATAGTTAATTTTGGCATAACATAGTAGAAAATGAAATAGTTGTTTGACTTCTCAAGGCCATTTACAATGTGGTTCTAGCTTAAAGGCAGTCAGGTACTTAGCTTTTTCCAATACTTCAAATGATGTTTAACAACCATTCTCCTGTGCTGGACACTTCCTTTTTCTGACTGCTCTCTGCTTTGCTCTAGACTCCAGCAAGCACTTTAGGATATGATAGCAGTTCCAAGCACAAACTCGCCGCTAAAAATAATCCATTCAAGCACTGATAAGTTTATTTCCACTCACCCATTTACCTTAATGAGAATGACAGCATCTTGGCAGAATCAGATTTCCCTGGGTCCTCTCACATAAAGTGTCACAAGAAATCTTCCATCAGGGAGAGAAGAAGCTAATTATCTCGAGAGGTAATACCTCGAGAGGCCACTGACCAAGAAGTGCTGCAAAAACATGGTAATTTAGAAGGATCACATGGATACAGGATTCTCATCCCTGGAGACTTACATGGTCTGATCTATGTGACCAAAGAGTTTTACAATTCGCAGTAAAATAAAGATGAAAATAAAATTGAGGTTGCTTTAGTATATCCTACATGGATATAATAGTTGAAAATTGCTCATTATACTTATTACTTAATATTAGGCAAACATATCATCAATTAATTGAATTTTAATTAAACCAATGAGCTAATTATGGTGTATTTTAAGAAGTAAAATGTGTATGAAACTTTTCATTTTCTGTAAAAAGTAGGTTGTACTGAAGAGTTTAAGTTAGCCTGGGTATAACTCCATTTTGAAATAAAGAGCCATCTTGACTGGGAGCTGAATTCAGGTACCAGGAAATATCACAAAATGTGCACTTGGCAGACAACAAAGTTAAATCTCCTAGCAACAGCCCCCAGGAAATAAAACAGAATAAATGCTTCATAGAAAATAGAGACAATCTCCCTGGCAATAATCAATGAGAATCGGTTGGGAATCAGCTGGGAAAATTCTCCCCAGTGTTTCAAATATAGTTTAGAAAAATAACAATTGTGATCATATGCCTTAGGCAATTGTGATTATGTGCCTCAGAGAAGGTCACCTTGCACCTCTAACTTTTTCCTAATCCTGTAACGTCAAGACATGTGCCCCCCCCCCACTTGCTGGCATGGAAACATGTGCCCCCCTGCTTGCTGGCATGGAAATCCCCTGTTCACAGACTTTTCCTTTAAAAACCCTACTCACTTAGAGCTCGAGGTCCCAGTTCTCTACTGCTGCATCAGTGGGACTTGGGTCCCAAGTTCGATCACTCTCGTAATAAAGCTCTCTTGCTATTGCATCAAGTCATTTTCTGGTGGTCTCTGAGGGTCCAGTGATCCTGGTATTACAGTATCATTACAGCTATGTTTCTAGATTTACATGTATAGAAGTTGATATAGTAAATATAAACCTCAAAAGTGAATGAAGCAACCAAAATATTTGTCAGTTGATAACAAAATAATGCTACCAATGCTACACATATCCAACCAATCAAAGTTTTATGACTTCCTGAAAAGAACACTGAAACCATATAAGAACAGTCACAACACAGCTTATACAAAAAGCAGACAGCAGAACAGCATCTAATATTCTGTTGTACATCTAAATAAACATGAATGTATAAAATATAGATTTATTTTTCAATAACTACCATAGTACAGTAAGAACTTTAGGAACAGTGAAGTACATTGTGGTTTAATTTTATAAAACTTGTAAGGAATTGGCTGCTACAAGAAATGGCATACTCATGTCAAGGGCTTAGACAAGTGCTTACTAAATCCACAAATAGCACAGACACAGAACCCAGGTGTAATTGGAGGGCTAACTATTTGTACCCTATATTGTCTTGTATCTGAGGGCTAAGCAAAGCTGGGAAAATAATATCAAATTAGAAAAAAAAATAGGCCTCACAGTGAACAGTTGTTATATCATTGCCAAGTAACTATATCTCAAATGTTTTCCCCTACAGTTCTGCAAATTGACTTTGCAAAGAAAAACAAGAAAGAAAGACAGCAAAATATTAAATCTAGCTGTGAAAAAACCTCTGTGTACATGTTATCATGGGGTTTGCTCTGATAACAGTTTCTCTTGGATCACCTTACCCTCCATCAGGATTTGGGTTGTACATGATTCTCTTAGAATGTGAAAAAGTTTAACTTCAATATGAGACCAATTTTGACATGACACATTTCTAGGCAGATAGATAGATAGATAGATAGATAGATAGATAGATAGATAGATAGATAGATATCTCATTGTTTACAATTCATTAATCCATTTTTCAGAGATTGTACCAATATAATCCTAAAATTATAAATTTCATGTTCCCAGGCCTTATTGTGAAATAGAATCGAAATTGCACCTATATAACTGAATGACTTCTGCATGAGATTTTTTTTAATTATTATTTTTTAATTTTTTATTAATTATACTTTATTCATTTTGTATCCCCCCATAAGCCCCTCCCTCCTCCCCTCCCGATCCCACCCTCCCTCCCCTTTCTGCATGCATGCCACTCCCCAAGTCCACTGATAGGGGAGGTTCTCCTCTTCTTTCTGATCTTAGTCTATCAGTTCTCATCAAAAGTGGCTGCATTGTCCTCTACTGTGGCCTGGTAAGGCTGCTCCCCCCTCAGGGGGAAGTGATCAACGAGCAGGCCAATCAGATTATGTCAGAGGCAGTCCCTCTTCCCATTACTATGTAACCCACTTGGACACTGAACTGCCATGGGCTACACCTGTGCAGGGGTTCCAGGTCATCTCCACGAATAGTCCTTGGTTGGAGTATGAGTCTCTGGGAAGTTCCCTGTGTTCAAATTATCTTGTTCTGTTGCTCTGCTTGTGGAGTTCCCGTCCCCTCCAGCTCTTACTATTTCCCACTTCTT
>NW_026585504.1:23212326-23219771 GCF_907164565.1 Psammomys obesus | reverse complement strand
AGGCTGCTCCCCCCTCAGGGGGAAGTGATCAACGAGCAGGCCAATCAGATTATGTCAGAGGCAGTCCCTCTTCCCATTACTATGTAACCCACTTGGACACTGAACTGCCATGGGCTACACCTGTGCAGGGGTTCCAGGTCATCTCCAGGAATAGTCCTTGGTTGGAGTATGATTTTCTGGGAAGTTCCCTGTGTTCAAATTATCTTGTTCTGTTGCTCTCCTTGTGGAGTTCCCGTCCCCTCCAGCTCTTACTATTTCCCACTTCTTACATAGAATTCCATTCACTCTGCCCATCAGTTGGCCATCAGGCTCAGCATCTGCTTTGACAGTCTATACTGCATAAGCTTTCAGAGGCCCTCTGTGGCAGGTTTCAAGGTTGTTTCCTGTTTTCTTCTGGCTTTCAGATTTTTTTTAAGTGAATATTTGTTTGCAGGTCAAACCATCATGTATCATCATACATTCACAAGTGATACTCATGTTTTCTCTGCATTAATGGAGAAAATACGCATACACACACATATACAGAGAGAGACAGAGAAATATGTATTTTATAGTTGGTTTTAACGTCCACTTGCCACAAATTAGAATCAGCTGAGTAGGGAGACTCTCCTGAAGATTTCCCTGATTGTCTTGGTTGATGTGGGAAGCATGCCTTGTTTGTGGGTGCACCTTGAGGTAGCAGTCCAGATTTAAAAGGATTGGGGGTAGGGTGTGAGCAACTGCACTTAAGCTTTTCTCCTTAACAGCAGTATAGCCAGTCCCTAGTCCTAGAGAAAGAATCCTCAGCTTCCTGCCCTCTTTCTTTCAACTGTGGCCTTTTGTCTGAGACAACTCAAGCTATCCAAGAGATAAAGCAAACAGTGATTCTGAATCCTTTCCCAGATCCTACCCTGAACCCTGGAACATTGCCAAAGTAGAGGGAGACAATGACAGAAGACATTAACTCTGTACCTCATCTTTGAAGCCTGATATTCTCTTTTACACTTGATCCAATCAACTCATGAGGCTTTCAATTCAGTTTTTTTTTATTTGCCTTACTAAATTTATTATTTCAAGTTTAGTTCCAGCTTGACGTTTCTTTAGAAACTCTACTAATTTCTATTTTCACTTTATTTTTGTTTGCATTATATCTGTCTTCACCCCATTGTTTATTCATACTCTGCTTTCTCAAATATTTTTATTATTGCTATTTTAAAGCCATTCACTTGTGTATCATCTAAGTTGCTTTACTGAGGGAACATTGATCTCTACAGAAATAATAATTTTATGGGGGACATATTGTTATGGGATATTTGAGCCCATTGTGAACCCCAAAATTGTGAACTATAAAACACTTTCTTGTTTTGAATGGTTGAGCCCTATCACACACCTTTCATCCAAGGACTTTCTGTTTATTATAAACAGGTGATGATGGTGTGGTTCACCTAGCCCTAACACACCTTCAATCTAAGAGCTACTGTTCAAAGGATAGAATAATGTTAACGCTAGGTGAAGAGGCAGAGCAAGAAATCAGGTGACAGAGATTAAAAAGTAGGAGGAACTTTGAGTTGATGGGTATTTAAGACAGCATGAAGAAGAAGAAAGGGAGTTTTTGAGCTGACTCTTTGGGGCTTTAGCTTAGGCCTTGGATTATTTTGTCCTTTTCCTCCTGGGCTGTCAGCTGAGCTAGTAAACCTTTGAATTATTTTTTTGTGTTTTTTTTATTCTTTATTAATTACACTTTATTCACTTTGTGTCCCCTCTGTGGTTCCCTTCCTCCTCCCATCCCAATCCCTCCTTTCCTCCACTCTCTGCATGCATGCCTCTTCCCAAATCCACTGATAGTGGAGGTCTTCTTTTGCTTCCTTCTGATCCTAGTCAATTAGGTCTCATCAGGAGTGGCTACATTGTCTTCTTCTGTGACCTGGTAATGCTGCTTCCCCCTCAGGGGGAGGTAATTAAAGAGCAGGCCAATCAGTTCATGTCAGAGACAGTCCCTGTTTCTATTACAATGGAACCCACTTGGATACTGAACTGCCATGGGCTACATCTGTGCAGGGGTCTTAGGTTATACCCATGCATGGTCCTTGGTTGGAGTATCAGTCTCAGGAAATACTCCCGTGCTCAGATTTTTTTGGTTCTGTTGCTCTCCTTATGGAGTTCCTGTCCTCTCCAGATCTTACTGTTTCTCATTTCTTTCATAAGATTCCCTGCCTCTGCCCAAAGGTTGCCCATAAGTCTCAGCATCTGCATTGATAGTCTGCAGGGCAGAGCATTTCAGAGATCCTCTGTGTCAGGCTCCTGACTTGTTCCCTCTTTTCCCCTTCTTCTGATGTCCATCTTTGCCTTGTAAACTGTACAACCACTCTGGAAAGCAATCTGGCACTTTCTCAGACAACTAGGAATAGTGCTTCCTCAATATCCAGCTATACCACTCCTAGGCATATACCCAAAAGAGGCTCAAGTACACAATAAGGACATTTGCTCAACCGTGTTTGTAGCAGCCTTATTTGTAATAGCCAGAAGCTGGAAACAGCCCAGATGCCCCTCAGTGGAGGAATGGATACAGAAATTGTGGTACATCTACACAATGGAATATTACTCAGCAATAAAAAACAAGAATTATTTTTTTCCATCCAGACCTGAGCTGAAAAAAAAAAAGCCAGCCAGCCGGGTGTTTTCTCTGCCTCTCTGAGCTAGCAGGTGTTCACCCCAGCATCTAACTCCTGAGTCTTTATTGGTAAAATAGAAGAGTTGGGATCATCATTTCTTAAAACAAAGATGTATTGTCTTGGTTATTCATGTTTTGGCTTTGTGATGAAACCAAGGCACCTGGAGATAAGTCATTAGTAGTGACACTTGGTATGGGTAACTGGTTCCACTGTAGTTGAATGGGTGTTTGGAACTCTGCTGTTACCCAAGCTTAGAAGTTTAAGAACCAGGTAAATAGTGATTGGGATTCAGTCTTGGAGCAACTCAATATAGATGTGTAAATAAGGTATAAGAAATGATGTCTGCTCAGCTAGAAAGAGGTTCAGCTATTGAGTGCTGGAACAGACCTTCTGTGGAGTTAGAAGATTCTCCCTAATAAATGTCAGAAGTCTGAAGAAGGCTCACCAAGGTCTTCACATAGACCTTAGGTGGCAGAGCTTGCTGTTAGAGTAGTAGGGGCAGTGCTACCTACAGAACATACACTGAACATGCAGCCCTCGGGTGACAGGCATAAAGCTTTGGCAGCAAGATCTGGGGGCTGGTTCACCACAGGTTTTATCTTCATTCCCTGGAAACCACCAAATCACCACATCAGTGAGCAATATAGCAGTAACTTTAAGCAGTGTTCAATTAATCTATTAATTTGATATCTTATAAATAGTGACATGTATGAGAAGACCACTAGATTCTGTAAAAATTCATTTTCACATTTCATTTGCTGTGAACTTTGTGCCTTAGGCAGATTCTCTAAATCCACAAATGAATAGAATGGAAGGTGAGGTGAGCCTATATCACTGATAGCTTCATAATTAAAAGTATTTGGTAAACTACACTAAATAACATACAATAAGAAATTCCTTAATGGAGTTAGAATTTATGAAATCTGAATGCCATTAACAAGGCTGGGTGTATCTGTTGTTACTGAATCTCACCCTGGACCTGGAACTCTTGATCCAAAATTATGATGGGGAAATGGACATAAAGCAGAGAGCAGGAATACCATGTCTATCTGTCATTCCAACTTGAGCAATACCTGTGACTTTTATTACAATGATACACATGCAACTGACCTGGGACATAGAGAAACAAAAGGGAGCGATTAAGACAAGGAAAGAAATTCTAAGAATATTAGTGATCCCATAAATTTGTAGAGAACAAGCATGCCACTGGAGACGTATATTAAATGTTTTGATTCCAGAGCCGCATCAACCTACTAAACAACAGTATTCCACAATCAAAATGTCACCCAAAATTCTTTTGAAGTGATGTTTTCTTGTCTCCTTGCTGTTCCAAACATAGTCACAAAGTTTCTACACAAGCATATGCATATGTAAGACTCTAATGTGCGTTCAAAAATTCTAACCTCCTTCTATAACTGGCAAAGTCCAAAAGAGAAAGCAAAACCGTGTGCAAGGTTCACACTTGGGAAAAAATAAAAAAGGCACACACATGGAAAAACACAACCCAGTTCAATATCCTTGAATAATTGCTCAGTGGGATGTAGCAAAAAGCCCCTGATCATCACAAACAGTTCTATTCAAAATAAAGACAGAGTCTGGAGAAACAGCTCAGCTTTTTCTTTAATTGCTCACAATATTTGTTCATTAATGGGGTGATATTTTTCCTTTCTTCAGACTGTTGTCCCTACCATTGAGGGGTCCAGTGAGCTCAGTATCCTCTTAGGGGAAGGTCCTGGTGCTCAGGCACCTGGTTTGGAGAACTTTATCCTTCTCTTGGAGTTGCTGGTCTTTGCTGTTGGGAACAAGGTGGGAAGGAGGGACCCATGGTCATCACCATTCAGCTCCATAATGTCTCCAGATAGGGACACTGGGTAGTAGAGACTTGGGTATACCCCATCCTCAGTAGCCTGAGTGTCTCAGGGATCAGGTCCCCAGGATAGCACCAAAGAAGCAGCTCTGAGAAAGGGGTCCTGAGTAGCAGCAGAGTGTGGAGAAAAGTCACAGGGGGACTGCTGTAGGGGTGGTCATTATGTAGGTTGAGTCGGAAGAAGTGGGTAGAGAAGTTCTCCTCAGACAGGAACTGTTTGTGCAATGTTTTCCTAGTGTCCAGGCTGTTAGTCACCCCAGTGGTAGCCCTTGGACCCTTACTTGGGGCCTCACTCCAGGGGCTGTTGCAGGATCATTACAGTTCAGGGTCCTGACAGTTCATCTTTTAAAGCATGTACAACCCTTTCAGAGGACCCAAGTTTGTTTCGCAGAACTTAAGTCAGGTGTTTCAAAACAACTGTAACTCCACCTTCAGTTTATCCGATATTCTCTCCTAGACTTCAAAGGGACTTAAAATTACATATGCAAAATACACATACAGATACAATCTTAAGACACAAATAAATAATTTTTAAGGAGACAGAGTATTTTATTCTATTCTAAAAACCTTAAAGTAAATATCCATCTTCTTTATGTCTCATAGTTTACAACATATAGGTAATTATTCCTTAGAAACAGAGCTTCATTATATTTACATATATAAATATATGTTAGTTGTGCTTTCAAGATATTTTCTCCCTTACTAAGTTAAGAAAATAGCACATATGCTAATATAAATGAGCACATAAAAATAGGCAAAGAAATATGTTTCTCAGAAATTAGTTAACAAAGAAGTCTATGCTCAGTTATGACTGTTCACAATTCAAGTGTTTAAGAATTTGTTGATAACCCATTAGCTTGCTGAATAATCTCATCATTGCCATTTTCATTTCTTGATTCCTCAATGTATAGATCACTGGGTTCAGAAAGGGAGTGACAAGTGCGTCAAATAGGGCCAGAAACTTATCCAGGTGTGTGTAAGAAGAAGGCCATGTATAAAAAAACATCACAGGACCAAAGAATAAGACCACCACAGTAACATGAGCTGAAAGCGTAGACAGAGCCTTGGAGGAACCACTTGAAGAGTGTTTATGAACAGTAAATATGATGATAATATAGGAAATAATCAATATAAAAAATGAACACACAGACATGAATCCACTATTGATTGAGACCAGTAATTCCAGTGTGTATGTGTCTGTGCAAGCAAGTTTGATAAACCGGGGAAAGTCACAGTAGAAACTGTCCAACACATTTGGTCCACAGAAAGGTAAGTTTATTATAAAAGCCAGTTGAACCAGAGAATGCATAAGGCCAACCATCCAGGAGGCCATTGAAAACAAGATGCACATCCTTGGGCTCATAATGGTCAGGTAATGGAGAGGCTTACATATGGCCACATATCTGTCAAAAGCCATGGCTATGAGAAGCACCATCTCCACACCACCAATAACATGGATGAAGAAGATTTGAGTGACACAACCTCTAAAGGAGATGATTTTGTGCTTTTTAAACAGATCACAAATCATCTTAGGGGAAGTTACAGAAGAAATACCTAAGTCGATGAAGGAGAGGTTAGCCAACAGAAAGTACATGGGTGAGTGTAAGTGAGGGTCAGAAACCACAGTGAACACAATGAAGGAGTTTCCCATCATGCTTGCCACATAAAATGTGAAGGAGAACACAAAAAGGAATAGTTGAATGCCCCAAGAGTTTGTAAGTCCTAGGAATACAAACTCGGACACCACAGACTGATTCATACTTTCCATTGGCTTTGTTGGCAGTGCTACCTAAAGGAGCAAATGAGAAAAATTGTAAATTATAATTATATAAATAGAATAGAAGAATCTCCAAGTTATGAAAGCTTATTATTACTTCAGCATTACAATTAACCCAAAGCTAAACAGAGATACGAGCAAGTGCTAAACATGAGCTATCATAAGAATATTATAAATTGAAATCAGAGTGAGCTATGATTTCACACATGTGGAAAGATATTTTTCAAAAAAAACATCAAATCAAAAAATAAGAAAGTTGGATTGATTTAGAAAGATGATAACACTGGCTAAAGAGATGGCTCAGCATTTAAGAGCACGTGCTGTCTTCCACAGGAACTAAAATATATAGCTCTAAAGAAGCTAAAAAACAGGGATAACCTTAGAGAACATGATTAATCCTCATTCAGAAGGGCAATCAGGATAGACATTGGAAGTGGGAGAAGACAGGAAACCTGACAGGAACCTACCACAGAGAGCCTCCTGAAGAATCTACCCAATATGGTACTGAAGTAGATGCTGAGACTCATAGCCAAACTTTGGGCAGAGTGCAGGGAATCTTATAAAAGAAAGGTGAAATAGAAAGACCTGGAGGGGACAGGAGCTCCACAAGGAGACCAACAGAGCAAAAAAATCTAAGCCCAGGCAGGGCTGTAGAGACTGATGTTCCAACCAAAGACCATGTATGGAGAGGAACCCCTGCTCAGATGTATCCTGTGGGCAGTTCAGTCTCCATGTGGATTCCCTAGTAATGAGAGCAGGGACTGTCACTTGCATAAACTCAGTTGTCTGCTCTTTGATCACCTACCCCAGCAAGGTGCCCTTACTAGACCACAGAGAAAGAAGACCCAGATAGTCCTGATGAGACCAGATAGGCTAGGGTCATATAGAAGGGGAGGAAGAACTCCTATATCAGTGGACTAGGGGAGAGACATAAGAAGGAAAAGGGAGGGAGTATGGGACCAGGAGGAGATGAGGGAAGGGGCTACAGCTGGGATGCAAAGTGAATAAACTGTAATAATAGCTAGATAGATAGATAGATAGATAGATAGATAGATAGATAGATAGATGATAGATAGATAGATAGATAAATGAATGAATGAATAAATAAATAAATAAATAAATAAATAAATAAATAAATAAATAAATAAAT
>NW_026585504.1:23206699-23212316 GCF_907164565.1 Psammomys obesus | reverse complement strand
AATAAATAAATAAATAAATAAATAAATAAATAAATAAATAAATAAATGGCATTTCATTCCTGCTTAACTCTGCAGTGGAATGACACTGGGAATAGGAGATACACTCCAAGGTAGACCCCATGCTCAGAAGTTGTTGGTCAATACAGAATGCACTTACATTTTTGTGTGCTTTGTTTCTTTGTTTGTTTGGTTGCTTGCTTGGTTGGTTGGTAATTGTCTCGGTTTACTTTGTTTTGTTTTGGTACTTTTTATCTATTGGGGTTATTTGTTTTGGTTTCCAGAATGTTTATTTAGACAGAGAAGACATTAAATTGAGTAGGCAGTAATATTAGAGAGAATCTGGGAAGAATGATCAAAATACATTATATGAAAATTTTAAAAATAAGTAAAAAAGTTATACCTGTAGAAGAATAAAATATAATAGTGCATCATAAGTAACTTAGGTAGGCTGGGAAGGTAAAAAGGGAAGATATTTGTCAAAAGAGAAAAATACTCCTTTAAACTAGATGAGGAAATCCTGGAGATTTATTGCAGAGCATGGTGACTGTAGTTAAAAATCATCACTACATCGCGTACTTAAACACTGCCAAGTAGATTTTCAATGTTCTTATTACAAATAGGTATGTAAGGTGTTACTTAGTTCCCTTCAGTCACACAATGTTCACATGTTTTAAAAAAATCTCATTAAGCTACATAAATATGACTGACTGCAGAGCAAGCTGTGGACTCCAAAAGCCAGAATCTGTGTTTTGCAAGTGAGAGGAGGGCTCACAGTTGTCAGGAACCAGTGGTTCCTGGATCTGGCTAGTTGGCCATTCCCACCATCTCAAGAAAAGCTCTCAGGCTCCAGGGACAAGTTCCAGCCTCTGGTCATCCAATTCCTAGAGCCAGAAAAGTGATTCCAGCCTCATATCCCTGAGGAGACTGACCATACCTCAGGCACATATAGGATCTCACTCTAAGATGGCAGCCCACTGTGCACACAGTATCTGCACATCTAGAGTTTAGTGACTCCGAAAGAGAAGGACTTTGGGATTCCTGAGGAGACCTTTTGTCCACAGAGTCATACAGCCTAGACAATCCCCTGCCTATGGTACTAACCGGGACACAGCCACCTGAGGAGAATGGCAGCCTATTCCCTGAGATCCAGCAGCCAGTTCACAAGCATATCCTTCATCCTGAGAAGGGTTGCTTCAGGAACATAGAGCCTCCTGGCCAGGGATCTTCCCAAACTTCTAGATACTGAGTGGACACCAGGAACAACCAGCCAGTGCCAGAGACAACCATATGACTAAAGGCCAGCATAAAGACAGAGTTAACAAAATCCAGGGCAATATGCACCCCAAAACCTAGTTATGCCACTGCAAGCACCCCTGTATACCCTGACACAACTTAAACACAAGGAAATGACCTTAAATATATGTTTATGAAAATGATAGATGCCTTTAAAAAGAAAACAACTAAATCCCTTAAAGAAATACAGGAAAGTACAATCAAACAAAGGCCTTCAAAAAGGAAACAAATAAACCATCTTAAGAAATACAAGAAAATACAAACAGGTGAAGGAAATGAATAAAATGGTTCAAGATCTGAAAATGGAAATAAAAACAATAAAAAAAAACAAAAACTGAAGAAATCCTAGAGGTGTAAAAAGATACAGTCAATACATCTGTAAAAGAAAATGTTAAACCTAAAAAAAAAAAATTCCTGATGCAAAACATCTAAGAAATCAAGGACACTATAAAAAGATGGAACCTAAAATGAGAGGAATAGAAGAAAAAGAAGATTCCCTGCCCAAGGCCCCGTAGATTTTTAATTTCTGCAACATAAAGAAAGAGATGCCTATAAACATACAAGAGGCCTACAGAACACCAAATAGATTAGACCAGAAAAAATAAATTCTCCCACCATGAATTAATCATAACACTAAATCTATAGAGCAGAGAAAGAATACTAAAAGCTACAAGGGGAAAAGGCCAAGCAACATATGAGGACAAACCTATTAGAATCATGCCTGACTTCTCAACAGACAATCTAAAAGCCAGAAGGGCCTGAACTGATGTCTTACTGACCCTAAGAGACCACAGATGTCAGCCCAGGCTACTATACCCAGCAAAACTTTCAGTCACCATATGTGGAGAAAACAAGACATTTCATGACAAAAACCAAATTTAAGCAATATCTGTGCACAATCCCAGACCTACAGAAGATACTATAAGGAAAACTCCAACCAAAGAAGGTTAACTACATCCAAGAAAGCACTGGAAATAAAAAAAAAAAAACTCCACTGCAGCAAAATCAAAATAAGAAAACCACGTAAACACTCTATATAATCACCAACATCAAAATAACAGGAAATGGCAATCATTAGTCATTAATATCTCTCAACATAAGCAAACATAATTCCCCAATAAAAAGACACAGGCTAACAGAAAAAATGGGTAAACAGGATCCATCATTCTGCTGCATACAAGAAACACACATCAACAACAAAATAGACACAACCACAGAGTAAAGGGCTTAAAAAGGATTTCCCAAGTAAATAGACCCAAGGAGCATGCTGAAGTAGTCATTCTAATATCCAAAAAATGGACTTTCAACCACAATTAACCAAAAGAAAATTCCACCAAGAAATCTCAATTATGGACATCTATGACCCAAATACAAGAGCACACACATTTGTCAAAGAAATATTACTAAAGCTTAAATTACACATTGATCTCCACACATCATTAGTGGAAGACTTCTACAAACCCCAATTTCATTGAGACAGGTACCATGTTGCATGTTTTTTGATAACTTCCTTCTGGCAGGGATGCCTTCCCAGGCCACTGGATGCACACAGTCCTCATGTGACTTGATGTGCTGGAGTGGTGGGGGCGCTCCCCTTTTCTGAGTGATAAGAGAGGGGAAATAGTGGGAAGAAGGAGGAAGGGTGCCCACGAAGAGGAGAGGAGGGATGAGGCTACAATTGAGATGCAAAGTGAATAATATTTAATTAAAAAAATAAAGACAGAAAAGAAAAAAAGACCTTTCCATAAAAAAACACCAGAAATGCGTACATAAATTTGTTAATTAAGCTTTTATAAAAAAATGAAGGATGCACTGGGCATGGTGGTGCTTGCTTATAATTTCAGCACCCAGGAGGCAGAGGCAGACGAATCTCTGTGAGTTCAAGGACAGTGTGGTCTACAAAGCAAGTCCAGGACAGCCAAGGCTACAAAAAAATACCATGTCTCAAAAAAAAAAAAAAATGAAGAATGAAAGTGTTTTTATGCTCATCCTTTTATATTATGACCATACACGGAAGATAGTGGCAGTGATGATGTAATGTTATGTACCATGGAAATGTCTAAATTTCCCAACTTAATACAGAGATCTTCTTTATGTGAGAGATCAGTCAACATAAAAGTATCAATTAAAACCAAAGTTCTTCCCTTCCTCCACCCTCTGAAGGGAAGGATTGGGATGGGAGGAGGAAGGGAACCACAGGGGGGATACAAAGGGAATAAAGTGTAATTAATAAAGAAAAAAATGTAAAAATAAAAAAGTAGGAATGGAAGTATGCATAAAATATACCCACTCATGGGTCTTTAAAAAAAAAAGTTCTTTCATTTTTTTAAAGACTAATATATAGTCTTGTTTTGTCAAATACAAAAAAAACACAAGTTTATGTTTTTCAATATTGTATCCATGCTGAAAATTACAGAGCTTATTCTAACATGTAAATCCTTACTTCACTTTATCCCCAAAGAAAATGTTTAACTTCAAGGTTTATCAAATGTTAATCATAAATATAACATCTTCCTTTATATCATTAGCACTTCTTTTATTCTTCGTTTATTTGAGTTAACTGGATTCAAGACTCATGCTCAAAATAGAAAATATTGGTATGCCCATACATATTTCCTCTCTCTGAAACAATGAAAAGGGGGTCCACAGAGAAAAATAAGCCTATAAAATGTCAGATACTGGGACGCATCATGTTAGGTAAACAAATTGAAGTACTGACTAAATTTCTCAGAATCAAAGATAGTGGTGACCAGTGTGCACCAAATCTGAGGGTCAGAGGATCTGAGACTCTGAAATCAGTGAGTGGACAGGCCACTGGACCCAGAGCATCGAATTAGAAAAGGACACCTCGGGAGTTGGGGTCAATCTGACACAGGCCCTCTTGGCCATCTCCCAGATCCAGGGGTAACAAACTGTAGGCCCCTTGCCCTTTTTGCCCTTTCCACTTACTCCAGTGAGTGTGGACCCCCCAGATCCAAGACCCCTCTGATCTAGCAGCAAGACATACAATCCCACCAGCTATGCTGAGGGCAGCATCAGGAATCCTGGGACAGTATCCCAGCCTCTAAGCCATGGATCCCAGATCCAAGATGGTGGAGCCCAAACCAATCTGAGTACCAGGAGCTCAGGGTGGAGCAGACCTATAAGCCACAGCCCAGCTCTCTTCTGAGGCACCCCACAGCTGCCACCCATGACTGTTCCAGTCGGGACACCTGCACCCAAACTGCGACTGCGCACCCTACCCACATGTGCATCCCATCCTTTGTGGCTCCACTCACAGGCACCCCTAGACCCTCTGCTCGGATGAAGCCCGTGATAGCTCAGTAACCAATTGGTTTCCCATAGTAAGAGGAACAGGGACTATTTCTGACAGGAACTCAATGACAGGCTCTTTGACCTCCCCACCCCACAAAGGAGGAGCAGCCCTGCTAGGCCACAGAGGAGGACTTTGCAGCCAGTCCTGAAGATACCTGATAAACCAGGGTCAGATGAAAGGGGAGGAGGTCCTCCCCAACCAGTGGACTTGGAAAGGGGCAGGGAGGAGATGAGGGAGGGAGCGTGGGATTGAGAGGAAATAAGGGAGTGGGATATAGCTGGGATACAGAGTTAATAAAATGTAACTGATAATAAAAAAATAAAATTAAAAAAAAGAAAAAGTTATTACAAGATGAAAAGATCTCCTGTTTTCATGGATTGGTAGGATTAACATAGAAAAAATGGCCATCCTACCAAACACAATCTAGAGATTCAATGCAGTTCCCATCACAATACCAAAACAATTCTTTATAGACCTCAGTAGAACAATACTCAATTTCCTGTGGGAAAAAAAAAAAAACAGAATAGCTAAAACAATACTGCACAATAAAAAAATTTTTGGAGGTATCTCTATCCCTGATCTCAAGCTCTTCTATAGAGCAACAGTAATAAAAATGGCATGGTATTGGAATAGAAACAGACTGGTGGATCAATGGAATCAAATCTAAGATCAAGAAATAAACCCACACATCTACAGAAACTTAATTTTTGACAAAGAAGCTAAAAATATACAATGGAAAAAGATAGTATATTCAACAAATGGTGCTACATGTAGAAAAATGCAAATAGATCCATACTTATCACCCTACACAAAAGTAAAGTCCAGTGGATCAAAGACCTCAACATAAAACCAGACACACTAAATCTGTGAGAAGAAAAAGTGGGAAGAGTCTTGAACGCATTGACACAGGAGACAGCTTCCTGAACAGAATACCAAGAGCTCACGCTAAAATAAATAAATAAATAAATAAATAAATAAATAAATAAATAAATAAATAAATAAATAAAT
>NW_026585504.1:23185815-23206689 GCF_907164565.1 Psammomys obesus | reverse complement strand
AATAAATAAATAAATAAATAAATAAATAAATAAATAAATAAATAAATCGGATCTCATGATACATAAAACAATAAATAATAGGATCTCATGAAACTGAAAAGCTTCTGTAAAGCAAAAGACACAGTCAACAGAACAGTCTACAGACTGGAAAAAGATCTTCACCAGTCCTACATCTAACACAGCGTTAATATTCAGAACATACAAAGAAGTCAAGAAATTAAGCACCAACAAACCAAACAATCCAATTAAAAAATGGAGTACAGAACTAAACAGAGAATTCTCAACAGAGAAACATCAAATGGCAGAGAAATGCTTAAGGAAATGGTCAATATCCTTAGTCATCAGGGAAATGCAAAGCAAAATTACTCTGAGATTCCATCTCACATCCATCAGAAAGGCTAAGATAAAAGACTCAAGTTAACACATGCTGAAGAGGATGTGGATAAAGGGAAACCTCCTCCATTGCTGGTAAGAATGTAAACTTGTACAACCACTTTGGAAATCAATCTCACACTTTCTCAGAAAACTAGGAATAGTGCTGCCTCCAGACCCAGCAATACCACTCCTGGCTATATATCCAAAAGATGCTCAACCATACACAAAGATATTTGCTCAACTATGTTCATAGTAGCTTTATTTATAATAGACAGAATCTGGAAATGATTACTGCAATTGAGTGTATTCACATGATGGAGATGCCTAACCCTCATAAGAGTATTTTCCTATAATTCTATGAAAAGATTTTTCATATTATATTGTAGCTTTAGTTTTATTTAGAGAAGAAACAGCATCATAGGCAGCATCTGGGCTTCAGATTCAAGAGTGATGACTAAGCTCATGGTTCAGCTATCAATTGTCTACTTTCAGAAAAGATACTGAAACCTCTGACCTTGTGATATATTTCTCTGTTAAACAAATTAAATGATTACTTAAGTTAGAGGAATGAAACAAAGACCACAATCATGTTCTTAACAAAGATTGGGCAGGATAAGGGTGGATGGCCATAGACACAATCATGTCCTCATTAGATAGGTTTTTCCATTTGAGAATGCTCAATAAATGCTAATAACATCTATGCTTTTCTTTCTTTTGCTCTTAATAGTGACCAACTCATGAGACAAATTACCCAAAAACATTAATGAATATGCAGAGGACTTCACACTGCCATGTCCAAATTATATTTCAAAGTTTCCTAACTATCCCCCACTCAGTAACACTATTCACAATTTTTTAGTTATCAAATAATGAAGTTGCAAATGTAAACAACACAATTGCTTTCATGGAATCCTGTATCTATGTTTAGTACTCCATACAAATTTAATTCACTGATTAACTTCTCAAGAATATAGCAAACACTATAGGGTTTATTCCTACATTTGCCTTCTCATCAAAATATTTAGATTCAGAAAAGCTACAAAATATTTACTGAATGAAAACAAAAAGTGTTCAACATCCTTATTCATCAGGAAAATGCAAATCAAAACCACTATAATATTCCATCTTACACCATTAATATAGCTAAGATCAAAAACATAAGTGACAGCTAATGTTGATGAAGATGTGGAGCAAGGAGAACACTCCTCCATTGCTGGTAGGACTGTAAACTTGTACAACCACTTTACACATCAATATGGTGGTTTCTTAGAAGTTTGGGAATCAGTCTACCTCAGGACCCAGCTATAGTACTTTTGGTAATATACCCGAAGGGTACTCCAGCCTAGCACAAGGACACTTGCTCAACCATGTTCACCGTGTCTTTATTCATAATAGCCAGAAACTGGAAACAACCTAACTGTCTCTCAACTGAAGAATGGATAAAATAAAAAAAATGTTTCATTTACAAAGTGGAATATTATTAGCTGTTAAAAAACAATTGCATCATGAAATTTTCAGGCAAATAAGTGGAACTAGAAAATATCATCTTGAGTGAGGTTACCCAGACCCAAAAAGTGGGTCTTATACTCACTTATACTCACTTATAAGTGGACTTTAGCTGATTAATAAAAAATAATCATGCTACAATCTAAAGATCCAGAGAAGCTAAGTAACATGGAGGGCTGAAGGAAGAGACACATGGATCTCCTTAGGAAGAGGAAATAGAATAGATTTTGTGAGTGACCTCAATGAGTGTGGAGATAGGAAAAGAGGGGATCAAGCAGGGTAGGAAGTAGGAGAGAAGAGGAATAGAATACTGGAAGTGACTGTTGGAACTGGAGGGCACTTGAGGAGGGTGATTTAGAAACCTAGTCCAATGAAAGCTCCCTGGAATCTATGAGTGACCCTAGTGAAGTCTCCTAGTAATGGGAGATAAGAAACCTGAACTTTGCATCTTTTGTAATCAGGCAAGGTTCCTAGCAGTGGGACGGGGACATCAACACAGCCACAAAAACTAGGACCTACCATTTGTCCTGCTTGCAAGAAGTGCTATAGCAATGGTGGAACTTTGTGAGTGTGAATGAGCAACCCATGACTAGTCCCACTTGAGGTCCACGCTTCAAGTTGAGGAGGCCCATGCATGACACTACCTGGATGGCCAGGAATCAAAGAAAACACAACCCGAAGACCCAGGATAGAATCAAACATGACTGAGAAAAAAAGTCAATGAAATCATTCCTAATGATATTCTGCTATACTCTTAGTTGGTCCCTAGCCCATTGTCATCAGAGGAGTGTTATCCAGAAACTGATGGAAACAGATGCAAAACACATAACCAAACAAGGGGTGGAGACAAAGACACCTCTTAGAAGAAGCAGAGGAAGGATTGTATGAGCCAGAGAAGAGTACACCACAGAGTCCACTAAGCAGGACTCACAGGGGCTCACAGAAACTGAAGCAATAAACACGGGCCCTGTATGATTCTGTGATAGGTCTCTGCATATACCTCATGGTTGTGTAGCTTGGTGTTCTTGTGGTACTTCCAATGAGAGTAGAAGGTGTTTTTGACTCTTTTGCCTGGGCTTGGGGCCCTTTTCCTCTGTCTAGGTTGCCATGTCCAGCCATTACATTGTGACCTGAGGGTTTGTGATCAGTCTTATTGTATCTTCTTATGCCATGTTCAGTGGATATCCCTAGGAAGAGGAGAGACTGATCTGGTTGATCTGGTAAAAAAGGAGGTGGGGGAGGGACTGGGAGAAGTGAAGGGAGGGGAAAGTACAGTAGTCAGAATATAATGGAGGAAAAAACGAAAGATTTTTAAAAAGAAAGAAAATGTATTTGAGTTGTTGAAAAGCATATAAAATATACATGATTATATTACGTAAAAAGATAATCAAAGAGGTTGCATAAAGTTAAGAAGTGAAAAATTAAATGAACTGTAGTATTAGTTTTAAGCTTTTTCCCTCCCTAACATGATCTAAGCAAGCTTTCTCAGGTTCTTTGATCTTTTTTAATCCTTCTTTAAAAATCTCCTCATAACCGTTTGTCTGACTTCCATACTAGCTTAACTCAAGCACCCTCTCCTTCCATCTGTCTCTCCTTCCCTCTCTCCTCCTTCCTACTTCTATTCTTCTCTCTTGCTCACTCTACCTCTCTCTTGTGCTCTCTCCCTCCCATCTCCCTGCTGCTGAGATTTACACTTTGCCTTTCCATGGGTATTTTTCTTCTAAACTCTAATAAAATTATTCTCAAAGTTCAAAAAAGTGAAAAATAAAAAAATAAGTAAAATCCAAAAACGACTATGAAATTTTAAAGGTTTTTATATAATTGCCAAGAAAAACTGTTAAGACTTAACAAAAAAATAGGCATAAAACATGTGTGAATTAGGAATTTATCTCTCTCAGTTGAATATGTCTGTATTTTCACATCATCAAGTCCTTACTTAAACCCAAGGAAATTTAGATCCTCCTAATTAAAGAGCATCTCTGCATTTATTTAATAGTTTGAGAAATAAAAGTGCTCCTGTATTCTTTTCAAATAAGTATTTATGTGAAAGTCACATCATGTTAGTAGGAAGTATTCTAAAGTTGTTTGACTTCCCAAGGCCAATTATAATATGGTTCTAGCTCAAAGGCAGTCCGGTACTTAGCTCATTCCGGTACTTCAATAGATGTTTAACAACCGTTCCCCTGTGCTGGCTGCTTTCTTTTCCTGACTGCTCTCTGCTCTGATCTAGGCTCCAGAAAGCACCTTTAGATGTGACATATGTCCATTTCAGTTCCAAGCACAAACTCATACCTGACAATAATCCACTCAAACACTGATGAGTTTATTTCTATTCATCCATTTACCTGAATGAGAATGACAGCATCTTGGCAGAATCACATTTCCCTGGGTCCTTTCACATAAAGTACCAAATGGAATCTTTCATTAGGGAGAGAAGAAGCTAATTATATACACCTCGAGAGGCCACTGACCAAGACATGTGGCAAAAACACGGTAATTTAGAAGGATCACGTGGATACAGGAGTCTCTTCTCTAGAGACTTACTTGTTTTGGCCTATGTGACCAAAGAATTTTACAACTGACAATATAACACTGAGTAGAAAGATGATTTTTAAAAACTGGGTTTGTTGGGGTACTAAAAGCCTATGTATATATAAAAGTTAACAATTCTGGCTGCACATGGTGGTATAGATCTCCAATCCCAACGTTCATAAGGCAGAAGCAAGTAAATCCCTGTGAATTTGAAGAAAGCCTCATCTACAGAGTGAGTTCTAGAACATCCAGAGCTTCATACTGAGACCCTGTCTCAAAAAAGTGTTTTATTAACTTTGCTATTATTCCTTAATAATAGCTAAGTATTATCTCTATGTTTAACTACCATCACTTAGTTAAATCAAACTAATGTGTTGATTACAGTGTCTTCTCTCATTTGTGAATGTTAGCCTTCAATCTTCAGATATGTATTTATTCCATTTGTAATACCCATACAGGTAAAGAAAGTAGTGATGGGCTCTGAGGGGGATGGCTTTCAATGGAAGGAACATAGAAAAGCCATAAAAGTTCCTTTAGTTTCACCAACATTACCTATAAAATGAAAAGACTAACAGGAAAGTTCCCATTTGTATATCCTTTGCTCACTGTAATTCTTCCATTGAGAGCCGTTTTTCCTGTGAGCAGATTTCATTTTCAGATGAATCTCTTACAACCCAGGGGCCATGACAGAGACCAAGCACCTGAAGCCACTGCAAACTGGCATAGCACCCTATATCACGCTGAGGATGATAGCCACTTTGTGGTTCCCCAACCCACAGATTCTCACCCTGATTTATCTTTCATTCTCTGTCCCTACACTGGATCCAAGTGTTGTCTGACTTTCCCTGAGAACACATAAGGAAGCACCTACTAACTCCAGATAAAGAAGCCACTCACTCACCAAAGGATTCCATCCAAGTCCACCCTAGTAAACCAGTAAGTTTATTGTGGTTGTTTATTGGAGTTAAGAAACTCAGGAGAGCTTACATCACTGGGACTCCAACTCATTGTCAAACTCATTCACAGCTATGCCACTAAACAAAGAATGTGGCCAATGGATTAGCTCTAATATAAACTCAAGGATATATGAGGTTCTTATGACTGTCATGTGAGTCTCAGAAATTCCATGACCTCGTGAACCATGAAGTCTCGGAGCATCCTTCACTCTTCATAAGAAAATGGTAACAGGTGCCATCTTCTAAAAGTCCCATGAATGAAATCACAGCTTCTCCTATTCAAGATCACATTGGCCACGGAAAACCAGAAGGAAACAAATACACAACCTACAACCTGCTCTAGCATTTCTTTTTCTCTCCTTCACATGATTCATGTTTCTTCCACTGTTTCATCAGTACCCTCAGCATTAAACAAGATTTTGTCTACGCTCTTACTGAAGTCTAGGTTAAAACTGCTTATTCTGTTGAAGTCCTTCAGACAAAAAATAATCTTCAAAATATTTGTCTCTATTTTTTTTTACTGTACTCTTATTTTCTAAGAAACATATTACACTCAGGATTCTCCCCTAGTCATTTCACTAAAACTTTCTCTATATCTTACTGATGCCTCCCAGATCTAAATTAAGTGAATGATTTTTATCACCTTTTTAAGCCAGGAACTTATGCAACATCAGCATATTGGCTTCATTTTATTTTCTTGGCACTAAAAATTCTTGATTTATTTGTGTATCTCTAACTGCTCATGTTCAGTTTTCACTGATTATACTCATTATTTTTAAAATTGGTACAAGGCTCTAGTCTTCTAGATCATCAATTTCCTACCTTCGGTTACTCTCTATCTTGTCAAGTCCCATAACTTTAACTAATATTTATATGACAAATATGCCTCATATTTCTACCCTATGAAATTTGTTACCCACTTAGTTTTTATGAAAATATCTAAAATTATATTAGTTATGTTATATATATTATATTTTTAGGTTAAATATACTGTATATAACATATATATTATATTTTTAGGTTAAATATACTGTATATAACATATATATTATATCTTAGGTTAAATATAATATATGTAACATAACTAATATAGTATAATTTTTAGATATTTTCAAAAATTTTATATTATATATTATATTTTCATATTATAGTATAATTAATACAATATAATTATTATATTATATATTATATAATAACATATTATTAATATGTTCTATAATATAATAACATACTATAACATTAGATTATCTTATATTAAATATAACTTGAAAACTACTGAACTCCTGAAGTTCCCTACAATTCCAACTGTCTTCCCCATATTCAATGATGACAATTCTTCATTTCACTTCAAATTAAAAATGGAGTCATCCCATATTTTCCCCCTCTGTTTCCATCAGCTGTCTAAACCTATTAGAGAACTCTTCGAAATATATTGAAATTCTCACTATGAATTACATAGTTGACAGAAACCACTATATCTATTCCTTTCATAACTGAATTCCACACCTAACTTGACAATGTGCAGATGTGTGTAATGTAATCATTAATACTATTTTAACCATGACAGACAAAGACAAAATTTTTCATGTTAGAAAGTTTGTTTAGAATGCTTACCATTTTATGGAATAAAAACCATAATTTTTCAGTGGTGTACGGTGTCTTACATAATTTGGTCCCCATTTTCCTCTTGTAATATTTTCCTACTGCTCTTGTTTAAACAAAGTCATGGTTCTTCTCTTACTGGTTCTTGAAAACAATGGGTATTTTGTACATTTCCACTGATTAGAATAATTTTCTTCCCTATTGTTTTTTCAGGAGCAAGCACATAGAAATTCACATAGCTATACAATAATTTTATTTACTGACACTTCTTCAGTAATATGTTCCCGATTTACCTGGAAGTGAAACTCTCTCACTTCTTCACATCTCTACTACAGATCCAGATATACCTCTATCTAGTCAATTATGTTGTTGCGCACATTTTTTTCTTACTATTTAATATGCTTACTATAATATAGTAAATATATAACAATATATCTTTGATCACTTTTGAGGTTTTTTTTTACAAGATGAGAGAGGTCAGCTTTAACTCTTCTACATATGCATATAACTCTTCTACACATATACATGCCCCACACATGTTAAAGAAACTGTCACTTCCTGATAAGCTAGGATCACATGGAAAGGGAGGAGGACCTCCCCCATCAGTGGACTTAGAGAAGGGCAGGGAGATGAGGGAGGGAGGGAGGGTGGGACTGGGAGGGAATGAAGGAGGGGGCTACAGGTGGGATACAAAGTAAATAAACTGTAACTAATATAAAAATAAAATAAAAATTTAATAAAAGAAACTCACTTTCAATGTCTATACATAACATAGTAAGTATATTAAAATGTATAATTATTGTATAATATAGTAAATATATTCTATATTTAATATAACTTATATAATGTAATTATATGTAATATAGTATATTTTAATGTATTTAATATACTTATTGTCCTGTTAGCTCAATTTGGGATATAAGTGCCAAAATTGTATTTTTTTTTTTATTTTGTGACTGAAAATCCTGAATATACAGAACAAATGTCACATACCTGATAAGTACTTCATAATTACTGGCTGACTTAAACACTGAGGCATATGCAGATTCGCTTTTGAGTGTGTCTCATTGCATAGCTGATATTATTGAGTTTATTTTCTTCCACTAGCTTGTGGAAAGGTACAAAGTAAAGGGTACAAAGCAGAGCCATCTTTCACTCATTAAAATAATGGAATTTAATCATATTCACCACTTCTAATATTGTTTCACCCTCTAAGTTCCACATATGAGAAGTGTCATGTAAAATATCTTTCTTTGTCTTGCTTGTTTCATTTAATGAGATAAGCTACGGGCACATCAATTTTCCTGAAAATGATACAGCTTTGTTACTTCTTCCATTTATGCTTAAATAATAGTAGTGTCTGTACAAATTTCACATTTTCTTTGTGCATTTATCTACTCATGCATATAGGCTAATTACACAGTTAAGTGTGTACATAGTGGTATAATAAATGTGAAAATACCAATATATCTATATAAAGCTGATATTGATTGGAGTAGGGGGTGTGTGCTCAAATATAGCTATTTGTTATAACTAGTCTTTAATTTGAGGAGGGTGGGAATTGACATACTGATTTTCATAGTAACTGAGTTATGTTATATATATCCAACAATGTATAAAGATTCTTTTATTACTACATCGTCACCAATATTTGTTTTCATTTTCTTAAAGATAGACTTTCTTCGTATATGAAGGATAAGAAACTGATTTTAAATACATAGCTGGCAAAGACTGTATCTCATTCTGTAGGATAATTCTTCACTTCGCTATTTCTATTTTTGAATAGATTTTGTAATTTCATGTAATACAATTTGTCATAAACTATTAAAGTCATATTCAGAAAGTCTAGGCTATGGTTATACATTGAGTTCATTGTTCCATGCCTTCCAGTATTAATTTCAAAGTTATATTAGTCTCACACTGAGATCTTTGATTACTTTTAGGTTTGTTTTTTGTTTTGTTTTGTTTTGTTTTGTTTTTTTTACAAGATGAGAGAAGTCAGCTTTAGCTTCTACACATACATATGTAAGTTTTCCTAGTCCCACACATGTTAAAGAAACTGTCACTTTCAATGTCTATTATGGTCACCTTTGTTAAGAATTTTATCATTATCATGATTCCTTCTGTAGCATATGGAAAAAATACAGAGATTCACAGCCAGACAGTCAACAGATAGTGAGAAACCTTCAAACACTCAGAATTCTTTGAGACAAGATCATCTTGGATTTGTGATTTAAGATTTAGTAATGTTTCTTTTAAGAAGGTTGATGCCCTTGCATTTGGGGCATAAATATTCAGGATTTAGATGTCGTCTTGGTGGGCTTTCCCTTTGAGGAGTATGAAGTGTCTTCCTCCACCTCTTTTGATTAATTTTGGTTGAAAGTCTATTTTATTAGGTACTAGAATAGCTACTCCAGTTTGCTTCTTGGGTCTGTTTGCTTGGAAAACCTTTTTCCAGCCTTTAATCTGAAGAAATGTCTATCTTTATTACTGAGGTGTGTACGTAGCAGAAAGATGAGTCCTGTTATTTTTATTCATTTTGTTTATATGTGTCTTTTTATTGGGGAGTTGATGCCATTGATTTTGAGAGATATTAATGACCAGTTGTTGTTACTTCCTATTATTTTGATGTTGGTGGTTGTAGAGTGTGTGTGTGTGTGTGTGTGTGTGTGTGTGTGTTTTGTGTGTGTGTGTGTGTGTGAGAGAGAGAGAGAGAGAGATTCCTTTATTTTGGTTTTGTTGATGTGGGGTTATTTATTTCCTGTGTTTTCCTGGGTGTAGTTGGCCTCCTTGGGTTGAAGTTTTCCTTCTAGTATGTTCTGTAGGGCTGAATTTGTGGGGAGGTACTGTTTAAATTTGTTTTTATAGTGGAATATCTTGTTTTCTCACTCTATGGTGATTAAAAGTTTTGGTGGGTATAGTAGTTGTAGCTGGCATCTGTGGTTTCTTTTTTTTATGGTTAATGTTCAAAATATATATTTAAAAAACTCAAGAAACTAGACATCAACAAACTAAATAATCCAATTAAAAAATTGGGTACAGATAGGAACAGGGACTATCTCTGACATGAACTGATTGGCCTGCTCTTTAATTACCTCCCGCTGAGGGGGAAGCAGCATTACCAAGCCACAGAAGACATTGCAACCACTCCTGATGAGACTTAATTGACTAGGATCAGAAGGAAGAAAAAGAAGACCTCCCCTATCTGTGGACTTGGGGAGGGGCATGCATGCAGAGGGTGGAGGAAGGGAGGGATTGGGACTGGAGGAGGGAGAGAACCACAGGGGGGATACAATGTAAATAAAGTGAAATTAATAAAGAAAAAAAAGAAAAAAAATGGGCACAGACCTAGAGAATTCTTTTTTTTTTTCTATTGTAACTTTTTTTTCAATTTCTTTTTTTTTCTTTATTAATTACACTTTATTCCCTTTGTATCCCCCCTGTGGTTCCCTCCCTCCTCCCATCCCAATCCTTCCCTTCCTCCACCTCTGCATGCATGCCCTTCCCCAAGTCCCATCTGTGGTTTCTTAGTGTCTGTCTGCAAGATATCTGTCCAAGCCCTTCTGGCTTTTACAGTTTCTGATGAGAAGTCAGGTCAAATTTTGATAGGTTTGCCTTTATATGTGACTTGGCCTATTTCCTTGCAGCTTTATTTTAATTTTTATATTAATTAAAGTTTATTTATTTTGTATCCCAGATGTAGCCCCATCCTTCTTTCCCTCCCAATTCCATCCTCCCTCATCTTCTTCCTGCATCTCGCTAAGTCCACTGATAGAGGAGGTCCTCCTCCCCTTCCATCTGACCCCAGCTTATCAGGTCTCATCAAGACTGGCAGCAATGTCCTCCTCTATGGCCTAGCAAGGCTGCTCCTCCCTCAGGATAGGGGGTGGGGTCAAAGAGCCAGCCATTGAGTTCATGTAGAGACAGTCCCTGTTCCCCTTACTAAGGTACCTTCTAAGTGAGGGTTGATCATCTTACCCTGGGACCTCCTTCTTGCTTAGCTTCTCTAGGTGTACAGGTTTTTAGTATGTCCTCTTATAGGTCTAGTACCCACTTATAAATGAATATATATTATGTGTGTCTTTCTGCTTCTGGGACACCTCACTCAGGATGATCTTTTCTAGATCCCACCATTTGCCTGCAAATTTCATGATTTCCTTGTTTTTAATGGCTGAGTAGTATTCCATTGTATAAATGTACCACAGTTTCTATAATCATTCCTTCGCTGAGGGACATCTGGATTGTTTCCAAGTTCTGGCTATTACGAATAAAGCTGTTATGAACATGGTGAGATCGGGAGAGGAGGAGGGAGGGGCTTATGGGGGAATACAAAATGAATAAAGTGTAATTAATAGTAAAAAAAATGTAAAAAACAAAACAAAACAAAAAATGAGGCCATAAATTTGAAAGACAACAAGGAGGGATATATTGGAGGACTTGGGAGGAAAGGAAAAGGAGGAGTTATGTGATTATGCTTAAATCTCAAGAATATAATAAATCATTAAAATATAAAAAAATCGACCTTTGCAGCTACATGCCTCTAATGTGCCATTCATAATGACATCATCATTATGGCAATAAGCAGGGGTATCACCATCCCTCCACCTCTATAAGTAATATGACTTAAGTAATATTATCTTTTCTCTATATCTAATCAGTTATTTCATAATATCTCCAGGTGTTATGCAAGCTGCAAAAGAGAAAAGCAATTAATAGTATTACCCAACTGTAAAACCTATGAACTATAAATGATCAGCCTATCAAGATAATCCCAATAATGTAAGAATGGCACTTCCACCTAGAAAATAACCAATGGGCGATTAATTGAATGCAATATGGGAGAAGCCATGCTTGGTGCTGTAATTCTTGGTAAGGACCCATGGCTGTAGACATTATTTACTCCAGAGAAGAACCTATTACTGTTATTCTGCTATTGGCAATCAATGGATTCTGAGAGAGAATGGATCAGTTCTCAGAAAGGATGACATTCCTGATAGGGTATCCAATCCCATGTACTTAACAATGAACACCTGTGCATATTTACAACACTAAATGGACTCAGAAAGCTGTATGTCTGCATGTGTGTGTCACACAGCAATAATAAGTGAAGAAGCGGTCATGAAACTGAGACAGAGAGGGGAAGGACATCAGAGGAGTTATAAGGGCAAGACAGAAAGGTGAAAATGACATAAATACTGTACCCATGTATAAAATCTTAAAAAAAAATTTTATAGTGACAGAGAAGAATATGTAAGAAAGGTAAATTGAATGGCTTTGAACAGTAACTGTTCCTCAGGAAGAAAAAGTCAGCACATTTCCTGGCTTCTTGTTATTCCACATATAGGTCACACAGCTTCTATTCGCACACTTTAGGCTCCCATGCATGCTCCGGAAATTCTAATCTTCTTCTACACAAGAAAGATCACAAAAACTGGAAAAGAATGTGCAAAAGATACAAGCATGGAAAATTACTCAGTTCAATGTCCCTATATAAATGTTCGATGGAATATAGCCAGAAATTACAGATTACGAAAATAGTTTATTCAAAATGAAAATTTTTCCCTGTTCTGAAAGTCTTAGAGTAACATTTCATACATCTAAGAGTTTGTTTTCTCTTTCTGGGAGGACGGAGGGAGAGACAACTGGACTGAGAGAGGTTGCATCTCTGGGACAAGCTAGAAACCTAGGACAATGGAAACTCCCAGGAATCTCTGAGGGTAGCACTAAGACCCCTAGCAATGGGGAACATGTAGCCTAAAATGTCCATCTCCTACAATGAGGCAAAACTTCTAATGGATGGACTGGGACACCAACCCAGCCACAAATACATAGACCCACGTGTCCTCCCTGCAAGATGTGCAGGGATAAAAGATGGAGCAGAATTTGAGGGAAGGGCCAACCTATGACTAGCCCAGCTTTAGAGCCATGCCATAAGAAGGAGCCCACCCCTAACACTATTAATGATATTACGCTATACTTTCAGACAGGAGCCTAACATAGATGTCATCAGAGGCTTAACCCAGCAGCTGATGAAAACTGATCAGAGACCTACAGCCAAACATTAAGTGCTGCTTGGGGAAACCTGTAAAAGAGGGGGAAGAAGGATTGAAGGAGTCAGAGCAGTCAAGGGCACCACAAGAAAACCTACACAGCCAACTAACATAGGCCATTAGGGACTCATAGAGACTGAACTGCCAACCAGAGACCATTCATGAAAAAGACCAAGGCCCTTTGCACAAATGTAACAGTTGTGCAGCTGGGTCTTCATATGGGATTCCTAAAGTGGGAGGAGGGTACTGTCTCGGACAGCATTGCCTGCCTTTAGATCCTTTTCCCCTAACTGGGCTGTCCTGTCTAGCCTTAATAGAAGATGTATCTAGTCTTACTGCAAGTTAATATGCCAAGGCTGGATGATATCCATGGGAGGCTTCTCCTTTTTTGAAAATAAGGGAAGGAAGGGTAGATGCAGGGTGGGAAGGTAAGCAGGAGAGAATGGGAACCGAGGAAATAGGGAAAGTTGTGGTCAGGATATAAAAGAAATAAAAACTTAATTAATAAAAAAATATCATCAAACTGGACTTCTGACAATCCAAAGAGAAGAATAATGAGCGAGAAAGTGGTTTTATGAAGGTAGTAGAAGAGAAATCTCTGTAAAGATGGAAAAGAGGTTCTGACTTACAGAAAGAAAGAGTGAAGTAGCCTTCCCTCATAAGAGTACAGTAACTGGTCACCCAATACCGAGTGGTCAGCTCTGAAAGCATGTACACAAGTAACACTACACAGACTGAGCAGGTTTTATTTAGGAATATATATGTATATACATATATGCATATAACAACAATTAATGAAAAAGGGGGAAGAAATTTAAAGAAAACCAAGAGGGGTATAGGGGAGGGTATAATTATGTTGTAATCTCAAAAAATAAAAACAGAAGAACAATTTTTTAAAACAATTTCTTTAAAACAAATGCTAATCCTTAAGGATTAAAGCTCCTGATTAAAATAATATTTGCACTACAAACACATGTAACTTTTGTCTGTATTTGAAAGAAATTGTCCCTTCCTGATAAGTATCATGTACAATAGCATTACATATACATATAATCATATAAAAAACAAAGGTTTTCCTTGGAGGTTGGCCAACAATGAATTTCCATGTTCAATTAAGACTATTCACAATGTAGTTATTCAAGAGATTTGTCTATAGCCCATTAACTGTCTTAATACTCTCCTCATTGCCGTTTTCATTTCTTGGTTCCTCAATGTGTAGATCACAGGGTTCAAAAAAGGAGTAACAACTGCATCAAAAAGGGCCAGAAACTTATCCAGGTGTGTAGAGGAGGAAGGCCATGTATAGAAAAATATGGCAGGACCAAAGAATAAGACCACCACAGTGATATGAGCTGAAAGTGTAGACAGAGCCTTGGAATAACCACTTGAAGAATGTTTCAGAACAGTAAATATGATGACAATATATGAAATAATCAATATGAAAAAAGAGCCCACAGACATGAATCCACTATTGATTGAGACCACTAAATCTAGTCTATATGCATTTATGCAAGCAAGTTTGATGAACTGAGGAAGGTCACAGTAGAAGTTGTCCAATATGTTAGGACCACAGAGAGGTAAATTTACAATGAAAGCCAGTTGTATCACAGAGTGCACAAGGCCAGTCACCCAGGCAATAATTAAAAAGGAGATGCACATCCTTGGGCTCACCACAGTCATATAATGGAGAGGCTTACATATAGCCACATATCTGTCAAAAGCCATGGCTATGAGCAGCACCATCTCCACACCACCAATGGCATGGATGAAGAATATTTGAAGAACACAACCTCTAAAGGAGATGACTTTGTGTTTTTTGAATAAGTCATAAATCATCTTGGGTGAAATGGCAGAAGAAATGCCTACGTCAATGAAGGAGAGGTTGGAAAGAAGAAAGTACATAGGGGAATGTAAGTGAGGGTCATAAGACACAGTGAAAATTATAAGGCAGTTTCCCATCATGCTTGCCACATACAACATTGAAGAGAACAGAAAGAGCAGCAGTTGGATATCCCAGGAGTTGGTGAGTCCCAGGAACACAAACTCTGATGACAAAGAGTGATTCACTCTTTCCATTGGCTTTGTTGTCATCACTACCTACAGGAAAATTGAGAGAAGCTGTGGGCTATGATAATTGTATAATAGATTAGAAGGGAAAATCTGAAATCCTTTTTGTATTTTAATGTCACAACCAGACTAAAGACCAACAGATATCTGAACAAGTACTGAACATGACTAATTAACAGAGAAGTATAAATTTAAATCACACTGCAACATCACTGCATACTTCTTGAAAGCAGTATTATCAAAAGTCTAAACATAGCAAGTTTGATGACTACTTTTCTCCTCCAGTAGATGGCACCTTCCAGAATTATGAACGCTAACCAATAAGGGTGAAACTTCCATGTGAACACGTCAGAAAAACATGCCTAGCCCCTACACACACACACACAAAAAAAAAAAAAAAAAAAAATCATGTTAGACTCAGAAATAGCAGGTGGTTAGAAACTTATGCAGAAAGTTGACATTAAGGCAAACTCAAACGTCTGAATATGCATTCTAACAAAGTGCCGGTCCATAGAACACTAGGAAGAATTACTACCCTAGATTATCCATGATCTTCAAGATCAAGCCTCTGAAAAGTACCATGAAATCATAGAAAGTATTCTTGTCCAACCCTTGATATAAGAGATTATCACACAATATTGCAGATCAGCTTGTATCTGGTGAAGCAGCATGACAGAATAAACAGAATACAGTCATTGAGTTTAAATCACCAAGATTACTTAGACCCTTAAACCTCTGATTATCTGTCAAATACACTTAAAATAGTTGGACTTTTCTCTTAAGATTTAGGATTAAACAACTAAAACATAATAATGTATTCACTGTGCATGCATTCTATGTATAAATATTAAATAAATATTTTATTTCTTTCATTACCTTTGACAGCACCCAGCAAATTTGAAAAATTAATGAATAAAAAGGAATGATGTAAGAACAGGACATCAAAACTATAAATCAAACATGCATACTTCAAAATCTATTTCAGTCTTTTTATCCAATAATAGGTATATTATTTATCTTGTTTTAGTGGTAAAACTATGAGCTTTTAATTATAAATTTACTATATTTACTCTAGTGGAACACTGTTCCATGTAATACTGCCTACGACCGATGTAATTCACTATGAATTTCTCCTAAACTAGACAGTTTAATTTAGGACTGCATGTGTGTTCTTATCAGACTCTCAAGGCATAGAATTGCAACACATATAAAACAAGAACAAATAAATATTGGCTGACAAACAGAAGATGCATTTAAATTATTAAAAAGCCACCTGAAAATATACATGAATGTAAAACTAAAGAAGACAGGCAAAGAAACTGGAAGAGTTAAGAAATGACGAAAAATATGAGATGAAAAAATGGAAGAATTGTGGGAAAGAGAAGAAAGAGAAAAATGAAAAAAATTAAGAAGAGCTACATAATTTGAAATAAATATAACATGAAAAGGGGAAAGCAATATGTTTACACTAAGTAAAATAATTTATAAAACATGATTTGCAATGCTTTTGCTCCAAATGTTCAGAAATGACAAATTATATTGTATCTCCCCACACTTTTCTAGTGTTAAAGCTCTTGGAACTATTTCTGACTGAGTCTTTGTCAGTAGGGAATTAATCTGTCTTCAGATTGCCAATTGCCATCATCTAAACAAGAATTGCATTTTTTTTTTAAATGGGGTTAAAGTTAGAATGAGATGTAACTCTGGGATATATTCCAATATCAGAAAATATAAAAACTGACAAAGTTTCACACCAAATGTTTAAAAACATTAGACAAAGAGTCAAATTCCAGTTGCAGTCAAGTGGAAAGCTCTTTAAAAGTTTTCTAGATGCAACGATAGGAAAGATTTCACCTACTGTTGCAGGTTTGTTTTTCTAGACTTACACAAAATTCAGAAATCTTCCTTAAAAAAACTTCCACTTTTAATCACCATAAAGGGCAAATTTGAGAATTATTTCCAAACAAAGATTTGGGTTAAATGAGGAGACATCACCCAGGACTGAACACAGTGGTGATGCAAGCAATCATCTCGTCTCTTCATTTTCCTTCTCTGTCTATCTACAAGCACTGCAAGGTCATTGTCTTCCTAGCTCAAACTCTTTGTATTTTTAGCTTCCAATTTGCCACAAACTTTCTTTAAAGATAAGCATACCCAAACTACTTCTGTTAATTCAAACACACCTTGATTTTTACTTATTAGGACAAATTAAATAATTGCATATGATTTAAAATGTTTAAGTATATAAATAAAACAAAGTCATTCAACAAGCTTCAAGAAAATCACTTTAACAATACCTTCTTTATTACTCCAATTCTCCTTCTCATCCTCTATCACCACCAGAAAAATGCTGACTTGTCAAAATTCTTTAACCCCCCCCTTATCCTACTAACAATTCAAAAGTAAAGTTTATGAATAAAACAAGAAACATAATTCCAGACCCTAGCAGATTTATGTATTATTTTGAAATTGGCCATTTCAAATGAAATTGCATTAAGAAACATTTTTTTCCATGTTGGGTCTTTTGATTCCCATCTCAGATTTTCTTTCTGCTTGGATATACATGATGTTTCCATAGAGCACACTTGACAAGTTCGTAGAAAATATTATTCTATTTTATAAGACAACCGTCTTGTGCCCATTGCATTTGAAAACTAATTAATAAAACAAAAACATATAATCTTTGTGATTTTATTTCATGTATTATCAAATTTTTGCTTATTTACCAAGTTGTAGAATCTAAGATTATTCATGTAATCAACAGAGAGGAGAGTATTTAACTGTAACCTATGATTAATACAAGGCATTATAAAATTGTTATTTCCAATCTCTTCATAGTTCCCCAAATACAAAATGCTTCTATCTCAAAAAGCTTGTTATTTGTTCCCAATATGACATTAACTATTTTTACAGTGATTCTCCTATGATGCTCAGTTTCTTTTCTTGGATGCTGTCTGCTCTGCTTTGACTCCTTTGTCAATTTTATGATATGACTATGTCCATAGCAATTCCAACAACAGCCTTGTGTGTGTAAATAAAGCCCACTCGTCTATATTTAAAGTTCTCTGTATCCATCCACATTTACCTGTATGAAAAAAAACAACATCATTACAGAATCAGATACCCTGTGCTCTCTAGCACAAAATGTCAAATAATAGCCTGCCACAAGAAGATATGAAACCAGCTATGCATATCTCAAGAGGCCAATGACCAAGAGATACTGCAAACATGTAGTTTAGAAGGAGCTTATGGTTTAGGGACATTTTCTCTAGAGAACCATTTGTTTTGACCAGTGAAACTGAAAGATTTTGAAATTCATATTATGATGCTAAAGAGAAAGAGAGTAACAGAAGTGGAATTATTGTAGTGTTGTTATGCTATTTAAATAAAATAAATTATAATCTTTGGTTGTAATTACTCTGCCTATGAATAAATATTAATTCTTAAGTCAATAGTAAACAATCAGGCAACTCTAAAAATGTGTGCTAAATTTATAATATGATTTAAGAGTCAAAGTCTGTTTGCTAAGTATTCATTTTAAGTAACATAACACTCTGTATAATTATGGACATAAATTTATTTGGACAGAAATTCAATACAGTAAATAACATGAATAAAAATGCTAAAACATCCATCAGTTTTTAAAAGGGGGTTGGTTTAGCATAATGATTTTTATGACCTGTGTATAGTATATTCTTGTTCATTCAAATCCTGATTCCTCTATCTCATTATTTGGTTTCAGTCTGGACCTTGCATTGTTCTAAACATTTCCTGTCTCAAGTTTGTGTAAACATGTCATCATTTGTTCTCTGTATTGCCAATAAAAGCCAACCAGCCAATACTGAGCAATACAGAGAATAGGGTGGGACATCCTGGTACACTGAGGGGAGGAGAAAAGGGAGGATGTGCAGCAGGAGAAATGAACCAGACCTTGGATATGACTTAAAAGCAAGTATAATGTGGGAAATTTGAATGGGAGCTTGGAGGCTTGGGATGGAGTAATTATTGCACAGCATTGTGCTCTAGTCTAATTAAATAAATCCTAGTCTCTTTGTATGGTTATTTGGGTATATAACAGGTTAGATAATATGGCCTTAATAATTACAGGGCTAATAATAAACATTAGCATATACTTTTAAAATTACCACAACAGGCTGGGGATATTGCTCACTGGTAAGGAGCATTTGTTCTTGAAGATACCTCACATGTCTGTTCACAACCTTCTACAACTCCAGTTCCAGGAGATCTGACACCCTCTTCTGACCTTCATGGGCATCAACACATGATCCAGAGACATACATGTGAGCAAAACACTTGTACAAATAAAATAAATCCCATTTTTAATTAAAATTAAGAAATTATTTTTAAAAAATCTGGGCCCAGGGGTCTTTTCTGAGACTGATACTCCAACAAAGGACCATGCACAGAGATAACCTAGAACCCCTGCATAGATATAGCCCATGGCAGCTCAGTGTCCAAGTGTGTGTCTTAGTAAGAGGAACAGGGACTGTCTCTGAAATGAACTGATTGGCCTGCTCTTTGACCACCTACCCCTGGGGGTGGGCAGCCTTACCAGGTCACAGAGGAAGACAATGCAGCCAGTCCTGATGAGACCTGATAGGCTAGGGTCAGATGGAAGGGGAGGAGGACTGTCCTTATCAGTGCACTCAGAGAGGGGCATGAGAGGAGAAGAGAGAGGAAAGATGGGATTGGAAGGTAATGAGGGAGGGGTTTACAGCTGGGATACAAAATGAATAAATTGTAATTAATAAAAAATAAATTAATTTAAAAAAAAGAAATTATAAAATACTCAAATATTAAAGTTCTCTGAAGTCACTAACCAAAAAGTTCAAACTGTAAAGACAACCACAAAATGATCTTGGCATAAAATTAACTGCACAACAGTGCATAGAGAGCTGCTATGCATATAAATGTAAACAAATCTGGACAAATAGATTCTTCGATAAGTATCAATCACAGTAAGATTTTAGAAAATGGGTCAAGACAGGAATCAAGAAAGAAATCAAGAGCTTTCTATAATGAATGAACAGACAATATACCCAAACTTTTGGGACACAATGATGCTGTTCTAAGAAGCAAGTTCATAGCATCAACTGCTCGCATTAAAAGAAAAAAAAATGGAAAGTCTCCTCAAGCCCTTCTGGGCCAAGGTTAATTGGCTCTGGAGATCCTGTCTGCTCTGGGTCCTTCTATCCTGCTCACTTCTTTTCATAAGACTCCCTGCTCTCCACCCTATGATTGGCTGTCAGTCTCAGCATCTGTTTTGATCTGGTGCTTGGTGGAGTCTCTCAGAAGACTGCTATGCTAGGCTCCAGTCTGCAAGCATAGCAGAGTATTGTTAATAATGGCAGGTGTTGTCTTTCTCCCATGGGGTGGGTCTCAGGTTGGGACAGGCTTTGGTTGGACATTCCCTCAATCTCTGCTCTGTTTTCATCCCTGCACATCTTTTACGCAGCGTAAATTTTGGGCGGAAGTTTTTTTGGGTGGATTGGTGTCCCCCTCCCTCCATAGGAAACTGAAGCACTGAACAAGGCCCATGCATGGACTATACCCAGACCTCCTACACAGATGTAGCTGATGGACAGCTCAATCTTCATGTGGGTTCCCAGGAGTAAGGGGAAGGAGGCTGTCTCTGGCATGGACTCTGTTGCCTGCTTTTCAATCACTTCCCCCTAGCCAGGTTGAGAAGGAAAGAAGGAAGGAAGGAAGGAAGGAAGGAAGGAAGGAAGGAAGGAAGGAAGGAAGGAAGGAAGGAAGGAAGGAAG
>NW_026585504.1:23169897-23185805 GCF_907164565.1 Psammomys obesus | reverse complement strand
AAGGAAGGAAGGAAGGAAGGAAGGAAGGAAGGAAGGAAGGAAGGAAGATGCATGGAGATAACCACTGCACAGATGTAGCCTGTGACACCTCAGTCTAGAAGTGGGTGCCCTAGTAATGGGAACAGGGACTGTTCTGACATGAACTCAATGTTTGGTTCTTTGATCACCTCCCCCTGAGGGGGGAGTATCCTTACCAGGCACAGAGGAAAACAATGCATCCAGTCCTGATGAGACCTGATTGGCTAGGGCCAGAGGGAAGGGGAGGAGGACCTCCCTTATCAGTGGACTTGGAAAGGGGCATGGGAGAAGATGATGGAGTGAAGGTGGGATTGGGAGGGAATATGGGAGGGGGCTACAGCTGGGATACAAAGTGAATAAATTAATTTATAAAAAATGAATTAATTTTTAAAAATATGATAACCCTTGCTACACCATGATTCAAGATAAAATTTTATTCATTTGTAATTAAAATAAACATTTCACAATATATAATTACAAATTTTGTGATTAATCACTAGACTTAAATTATGCTCAATATGTAACAATAATAATACATCCTGCATATCAGATATTTACAATACAATTCAGAACAGTAGAAAAATTACAATTATGAAGTAGCAACAAAAATAACTTTGATTAGGGGCTACCATAACATGAGGAACTACATCAATAGGTCCCGTCATTGTAATCCTAATGCTGGGGAGAAAAGGCAGGAGGTTTTCTGGGCTCACAAGCTAGCCAGTGTAACCAAATAGGTGAAGTAAGAAACCCTGTCTCAAAAAATTCAGTGGAGAGCAATGAAAGACACCTAATATGGACCTGTGCTCCTTATTCACACTAATGGATATGTGCACCTTCCCCTACATGCATTGCATATACCATACACACAAAAAAATGAAGGAAAAAGAATATGCCAGAAATAGTTTTGCTTGTTCCAAACTTTTCTGGGGACTCTTCCCCTGAAACAGTGAATTTTCTAGCCAGGAAAGAAAATTGGATAAATGCTCACCTAAGAGTTTCAGAGTGAACCCAGATCAGCATCATCAGCCTGTCCCAGCTTGGGAGAAAAAAAAAAAACTGAAGAAAAGGCAAGAATACCAGATTCTTGGAAGCTACCCCAGGTAGCTGTACTAGTTCTTAGAATGGAGCCAATCACTCTGCATTTTCACAGGTCTTCCAGGTATGCTGTTTTGTGTTTTGTTTTGTTTTGTTTTGTTTTGTTTTGTTTTAGCCAAGTTTATACAAATGAAGGTCTTTGAGAAGAGGGAAACTAAGTAGAGAAATGGCCTATATCAGAGTGGGCTGAAGGCAAAACATTTATTTTATCAGTAAGTGAGTGAGAATCAATATGGCTTTTCATATATTTTAGACATCACCCAGGAAACTGGGAAACTGAAAACAAGCCACAAAAGCCCCCCCCCCAAAAAAAAGAGTATAAAATCTGTCTTGTTCATTGTTTCTTCCTTTGTAGTCAGCACAGTACCTGGTACATATATTAGGCCTTGCTCAATGAATAAATGGGAGAAAACAAAGATGGTGAAAACACCCACCTAGGAGCTCTGAAGACTCTGAAAGACGCCTGGAGGCTCCGAAAAGTAATTTGGCAGCCGAAAAAGGAGACTGCAGAGCCCACAGTAGCTCCACAAAAACTGAAGGGAAAAAAAGGCAAGTCTTATGGGAAGTTGCTTTTAGAAGGTTGATTCACAAAATTGGAAAGATGTCTGAACAGAGCCTCATGCAACAGAGAATGATGATGAAAATATACCTTTTGCCACTGAGTGTCACCAATAGGCTGCCTGCACAAAGGTAGAGCCAGGCAAGCCTTGGGGCAGCAGACATCAATGGCAGGGAGAAGAGCAGTGTTCAGGAGCACACACAGAACCTACCCCCATATGCCCTGCTGCAACATAATCCTGCTTCTGGATATCTGAGATGAGTCTTAGCAACGGTCCTGTTATTTATGGTGCTTCAAAAACCAGAAACCTTGAACCAGACCAACGACTTGTTGTAATGGATATTTGCAGGTTAAGGTGTTTGGGGGGAAAAATACTGCATGAAACACTGTAGTTTCGTCACTATGACAAGAGTCAAAAGATGGAGGAACAGAGCAGAGACTGCATGCCGTACAGAGAGGCTGAACTGGGGACTCAACAGTGTTAACAGGTGTAAAAGAAGAGTGAATGGAATTTTATGTAAGAAGTGGGAAATAGTAAGAGCTGGAGGGGACAGGAACTCCACAAGGAGAGCAACAGAACAAGATAATCTGAACACAGGGAACTTCCCAGAGACTTATACTCCAACCAAGGACTATTCATGGAGATAACCTAGAACCCCTGCACAGATGTAGCCCATGGCAGTTCAGTGTCCAAGTGGGTTACATAGTAATGGGAAGAGGGACTGCCTCTGACATAATCTGATTGGCCTGCTCGTTGATCACCTCCCCCTGAGGGGGGAGCAGCCTTACCAGGCCACAGTAGAGGACAATGCAGCCAATTTTGATGAGAACTGATAGACTAAGATCAGAAAGGAGAGGAGAACCTCCCCTATCAGTGGACTTGGAGAGTGGCATGCATGCAGAAAGGGGAAGGAGTGTGGGATTGGGAGGGGAGGAGGGAGGGGCTTATGGGGGAATACAAAATGAATGAAGTGTAATTAATAAAAAAATTTAAAAAATCTTCAGTGAAAAAAATAAAGAAGGCTACAATGGACAAGAGGAAACATGCCTTTGCTGAGTAGGGCCGTCAGGGTGGAGCTTGCGGAGACTCCGCCCCCAAACACGTTGTCCAGCCTGGTTCTAAGAAACTACAGGACGTCCAAGATGAAGCATGACTCAGTTCCTAGACTGGACTACCTTGAGAGACCTCTATGGTCCATGCTGCCCTTAGAGGATGTGTTGTGACACATAGTCCCCTGCTCCAGGCCATGTTGAAGCCCTAGGTCCGTGTGGATGTTCATGGTCTGTGCTCCTGCAGGAGGCAGAATCGGTGCCCATGGTCCAGGTTGCTGCTGGAGGCCACGTTGATGTGAGTGGCCTGTGCAGCCACCGGAGACCATGTTGATGTCCACAGTCTGTGCTGCTGCAGAGGGCCAGGTTGCTACCAGGATCGTGTTGCTATCCATAACCTGTGTTATCACAGAAGGACAGGCAGATGTCAGTGGTCTGTACCACTGCCTGAGGTCATGTCTATATCAATGGGCAGAAAACCATATGGATGCCCATGGTCTGCGCTGCCACCTGATGCCATATTGATGTCCATGGGCAGGGCTGCTGCCGGGGTCCATATTAGTGTCTGTGGCCCATCTTGATCCTGAGGCCATGGATTTGTTCTTGGCCTGTGCAGTGACCAAGAGCTATGATGATGTCTATGGCCAATACTGCCACAGTGGACCATGTTGATGTCAGTGGTCTGTACTGCCAACAGAGACTATGCTGAGCTCCATGGCACCTACAGACACTGGAGACCATGTGGAAGTCCCTGATCTCTGCTCCGCTAACTGTAAAGATCAAGGAAGCTACTTTTGTGGTGGTATCAATGACTGCAGATTCACAATTGAGAAAGAAGGCTTCTGTAACAACCTCTACCCCCAAACCACCACCACCCCCAAAATCACTGGCAGTTGAGACCAGAGCCATTAAAGACAACTCTTATGAATTGTGATAGGGATAGTGAAGTTTGACTCTCCACAGTTGATGGCTTCTGACAGGGGTGAGGTGAGAAAGCACTCAGTTTCTTTTAGGGAATGACCACTAGGTATTTGACCATGATCCACGGAGTTTCTTCTTCTTCTTCTTCTTCTTCTTCTTCTTCTTCTTCTTCTTCTTCTTCTTCTTCTTCTTCTTCTTCTTCTTCTTCTTCTTCTTCTTCTTCTCCTCCTCCTCCTCCTCCTCCTCCTCCTCCTCCTCCTCCTCCTCCTCCTCCTCCTCTCTCCTTTTCTTCTTCTCCTCTTCCTCCTCCTTCTCCTTCTTCCTGCTACTATAACTGCTGCTGCTTTTTTGGGAGGAAAGTCATCAGGCAGAGGGACTAGGAAGTGAATGTGATTGGGTGCATGATGTAAATTCACAAATCATCAATAAATATATTGTGTTTTAAAAATTGAAATGAATGGGTGAATGAAAAAAGGGGGGAATCACAACATTGGGAAGGTTGAGAACCACTGAGCTACAGAGTAAAACCTTAACTGAAAGAAAATAAATTATCTTTCCTGTAATATCCAAGACATTTATCAGTTCTTGGCAAATGTGTTTCCTGTATGTTTGTGAGAAGCAGGAGGAAGAATATAACATGAAAAGCTATGACTTTTGTTTTTGTGCTGAGAGACTTTTTATAAAAAACACTAAGGTGGATATTGGACACATGGTGGAATTTTGACCACATGAAAATGTATTAGGAGGAGAAAACTGCACAGTGGTCTCAAGCCTTCAATACCGTATTCCTTCCTACTTTCTGGTTATTTTTCTTTTTAGAGTTCTGTAGTTGGTAAATTCTGAGATCTACTTGTACATTTATTATCTTGTTTTCATAATTGTTTAAGTTAATTTGTGTTTTTATTACTGGTAATTACAATTCTCTCATAGTTGAAGGTTCTTATTTTTTTGGAAAATGTTGAGGACTTTTGTCTGTAGTTTTTGGAAGTGCCTCAGCTAACTTGATGCACAGATGTGTTCTACTGTATTCCTGTCTGTAGTGAATTTTTTGACATCTTGTACTTACTTTTCCACCACACTAAAATAGTGCCATTGAAACTCTGTTTTTCATTCTGTTGTCTTAAAAAACAGAAACTTCTTCAGGGAAGGAGCATTGCCTTATTAAACTCAATATCCACATGTTTCTGTGAAGATTTGAGCATTCAGGAAATATTTGTCTAACAAAACAAATCTGTAAAACTGCAGAAAAATTAATTTAAAGCTAATGTGCATAAAGATAATTAAAATAGTTTAAACTAGAATTAGAAAAATAAGATAACTATAAATCATGATAGAATTGTCAAACATATTTTAGTTTTAAAACTCCACAATAATTCATAATACTGCCTTCAAAGTTACAAATTCTTCACAAGAGATCCTACACATAGCAGCAAAGTGGGGCAAGAACATCTAATTTCTTCCATAGGCTCCTTTAAAGCTATTGCTCTCAATGATTCACAAACTCACTTTCAAAAACTTCTGCACACAGGTGTTTAATATATTACAGTTAATAAAACTCTCATTGTAAGACTAGTAGATAATAGTCTAATATTTATAATCCTTCATAAAATCATCACAGCATGACTGGATAGCAACAATGAAAATCCAGAAATATTCTAAGTTTTTAAAATAATTTCTAAATATGCACAATGTATTATGAATCTTTTTTTTCATACCATATATTCTCATTAAATTTCACCTCCCCCAACTCCTGTCAGTTCCTCCCCAATTTCCCATTCACCCAAATCCATACCTTTTCGCTCTCTCCTTAGAATATAAACAGGCAGATGATGATGATGATAAGTAAAATATAAGCAAAAAATAAGAAATGAGCACAAAAAAAAAAAAGAGCCAAAGGGGAAAAATACAGCATAGACACAGAGACACACACATTCATTCACACAGAATTCCCATCAAAACACAAAAACGAACAAACAAAAAGCCCTGAAAAGCACTGTGAGACAAAGAACCACCAAAAAGGTCATTTTGTGTTGGCACTCTACTGCTGGGCATGAGATCTGGCCTTAAGGGTGGTTTTTTCGCCCAGTGGTATGCTGTTGGAGAAAACAAATTTTTCATTTGTGCATTGTTATCAACTGGATATACCTTCTGGGTTGAAGATGAGTACTTTTGTCCATTTCCCCCCTTGGTGCTGGAACACAGCCTGGCACCTGGACAAGCCCTGGGCAAGCTGCCACACTCTTTGTAAATTCATGTATGTATCAGTCCTGCTGTGTTTAGAAAGCCTTTTTCTCTTGGTGCCCCATTCTTATTTTAAAACTACATCACAAATAAAGTCAAGCCCTTGATTCAAGATCTCTGCCTATATTTCTTCAGACAGCATTATATAGTATGTGCTTTTTCTGGGTCTTTCTTGGATTTTGCATTTATAATATGTGTGCCTTTATAAATGCATGTGGACTCACTTTCTTTTCACTGTTTTACAGGTTGATGAGAAATCACTCAAGGTCTAGGCAAGAAGACACAACTTGCTCTAATGAGCAAAACAAGACAATCAACAGAAGAAATTATGTAATAGTTTGAGAAGATGTATGAGAACATAACAAAATTGTAAAGAAGTCCAAGATCAGTAAGAGGACTCCTACAGCTACAGGGCTCTAAAATCAATAATCAAATCCATAGTTCCAGAGCAGAGTGAGACAAAAGGAGGTATAAATAGACTACCACAGCTATTCCTGCATTTTACCATGGGCTTTATTTATGTTCTGTTGCAGAGCACATAAGCCTGAGGTGTGGTGCCACAATTATCATTGTAACTGCCCTTTAGCAAACCATGTCACTAAATCTGCAAAGTCAGTTGCTTGTCATGGGGCACTAGGTAGACTAGCGAATTTTGTGCTAAGTTTCAGTTTCTATAAAATATGTCCTCTGGTCAAACAATAGCTTTTGTAAGTACAAGGTGGCTTGGATGAAGCGTTCTATGAACCCACAAATTATAAAGGTAGCAGATATGTATGATGTATCTCATCCATGGTTTAATCAGTGCAATAGAACAGGTATGAATAATATATAATAAATGATTGCTAGCAGGAACTAGATTTATCTAATGCTTTACCCACAAAGCTGTCCAGGAAAGTTGTAACCTCATTTTTTTAATTTTTGTTATTTATTTATTACAATTTATTCACTTTGTATCCTGGCTGTGGCCCCCTCCTCGTCTCCAAATCCCTCCCTCTTCCCCTCCTACGCCCCTATGTAACCTCATTCTTAAATGCAAAGTTAGAAATGCTAGAATCCCATAAAGAAAGGTGGACATGAGGTGGAAACCAAGGATAGTTAATACTGTGTCTCTCAATGCTTCCAGTTTCACTGGTGCAGTTGATGGCTAGCCTGGCGACTATCATCATAATGATACACTTGCAACTACCTTAAAACATGGAAGACTTGAATGGTGATGTAGAAAAGGAAGCAGAACTACAGCTCTGCCTCTGTTGCACAGTTTCATGATGAGCTAGCATACTATAGAGTGTTTGTGACGTGCCTATGTGCATACACTAAACTGATGAAAAAATACTATAGCTTCATTTGCATTTCTAAAACATCACACAAGAGTTTTTGTGCTGGACTCTGACATAGAAATATACTAAGAAAAAAAGAATATTAGAAAATATAGAGGAAATAAGAAAATTTGAATAGATTTGACTATCATAATGTTAATTGAACAGCTTACATTCATGACTATTGAGTGTGTATGTTTGCAGTTTTCAAACTTATTGAATAACCAGGCAGACAATCACAGAGTGTCAGAGTGTAGGCAGTTATAGAGAATGGATCCTGACCTGGATCCATGTCATGTCAATTTGTAAATTCCCCATGGAGTGCTGCCAAAAAGTTCTGCATGTGAGAAAATTTATGTTCGGAGAGACAGACAGACAGACAGAGACAGAGAATAGGTTTTCCTTTCCTTTGTAGGCCTTAAAGTACCCTTCCATCTTTCATACAATTAAGAGATTGACTACACATAAAAATCAGTCTTTGGTAATTGAGCTCTGCATTATTATAATCTTTTTTTTATAAATGTATAATTCCTTCTCTGTTGTTAGAACAAACTTCAATCTCTCCTAGCAAAAGATAAAAGTAACCTAAACATCAAAATAGGTAGACAAATCCTGTCAGGAAAAGTAATTTTCAGTGAAGTTGATTAACAACACAGTGTATGCAATAATGAATGTTCACACTGCGATCGTTCAGGAGATCTTCCCATACTTCAGTAGCTGTCTGCACACTCTCTTCATTGCCGTCTTCATTTCTTGATTCCTCAGTGTGTAGATCACAGGGTTCAAAAAGGGAGTGCCAACTGCATCAAATATGGCCAGATATTTATCCAGGTGTGTGGAGGGGGAAGGCCATGTATAGACGAATATCAAAGGACCAAAGAAGAGGACCACAACAGAGATGTGAGCAGAAAGTGTAGACAGAGCTTTGGAGGAACCACTTGAGGAATGTTTCTGAACAGTGACTATTATGACAACATAAGATATGACCAGTATGAAGAAAGAGCCTACAGATATGAATCCACTGTTGGCTGAAACCATTAATTCTAATTGGTTGGTATCTATGCAAGCAAGTCTGATGAACCGAGGAAGGTCACAGTAAAAGCTGTCCAAAATATTTGGTCCACAAAAAGGTAAATTTACCATATAAACAAATTGAACCAAGGAATGCATAAGGCCAACCACCCAGGCAGACACTAAGATGAAAATGCACATTTTGGTATTCATAATGGTTAAATAATGGAGAGGCTTACATATGGCTACATATCTATCGTAAGCCATACCTATAAGCAGCACGACCTCAACACCACCAATGACGTGGATGAAGAAGATTTGAGTGATGCAGCCTCTAAAGGAGATAACTTTGTACTTTCTGAACAGGTCATAAATCATCTTGGGACAAGTGACACATGAAACACCTAAATCAATGAAGGAGAGGTTGGCCAAGAGAAAGTACATGGGAGAATGCAAGTGAGGGTCAGAAGCCACTGTGAAAATGATGAGGGAGTTTCCCATCATGCTTGCCATATAAAACACTGAAGCGAACACAAAGAGAAGTACTTGCATCTTCCAGGAGTTGGTGAGTCCTACGAACAAAAATTCTGACACCACAGAGTGATTTGTTCCTTCCATTGTTGCTCTTTGCAGTGCTACCTGAAGAAGAGCAGCAGAAGAAACTGAAAATTATGACAATTAAATTAATAATTCAAAAGGTTAAAACTCAAGTTTAATGAAATCTATTTTTTCATTTAGCAATAAACTCTTTATCATAAAGATGAAGCAGGTACATGAGCAAGTGCTTACATGACTATCAAACTTACAAATACTCTGAAATACCATTCCATACTTATTAAAAGAGCTTTTATCAAAGGTTCAAAAATAAAAGGTTTGGTTGGATATTTAAAAAAAAAAAAAAGAAACCTTGTAAAAAGTTGGAAACATAAATTAGTATATTCATCTAAGAAAGTATAGAATATCTATAATAATTTTAAAATAAAGTTTTGGTGTGTAACCAGGGTAGAGCACATGCCTTCCAGGGTGTAAGACTCTAAATTTTATCACCTTAAAAGAAAGAAAAGAAAGAAGGTAGAAAGGAAGGGAAGGAAGGAAGGAGAGAAGGAGGCAGGGAGGAAAGGAAGAACGGAGGGGGAAGAAGGGAGGAGAAAACAGAAAATGGAGAAATAGAAATGGAGCCAGAAAAGAAACAGGAAATGGAGAAATAAATGGGAAAGAGAAGGAAATAAAAAAATAAAAATATAGACAGAGACAAACAGCTGAGAGAACTATTAACCAATATCATTTTTGGAGTTAATCATCCAGAATAAATGACCTTGTATTTAGCCTGTGATCATTGAAACATCATTTATAGTAACCAATATAAAAGCACACTGAGTTCTCCTTTACAGATGAGTGGACAATAAACATAAATTCAGACATACACAGTTCCTCCCTCTCTCTCTCTCACACACACACACACATATGTGTGCACACATACATTTGACTACTGCATTTCCTGAAAACCAGAAGGGAATTTTTTGTCTCATCATTAACATTAATGAACCTGGAAGTCATTATGCTAAATGAAACTAGAAAAAACAGAACACAAGGCTGAAAGATACTCTGTACATATAAAATCTGAAGAAGTTATGATCATAAAAGCAAAGTATGTGATGGCAGACCAGGCAAACATGATATGGGGTGTGGGCATGGATCAAGAAGAAGGTAGTAATAATAATAATAATAATAATGCAATAGCTGCATTGACATGATGGTTGCTTTCTGGAAATCTACTGTATTATTGTGATTATAGACAGTAATAATAGTGAGTTGCATGCTCGATATTTGCTGAGAGGCAATCATCAATGTTCTCACAACAATAAGTATGTGGGTTAAACATGTTTATTAGTTTAAGATATTTGTGTAAAATATATGATGTAACTTAATATATTTTTATTATATAAATTCTACATTCTATCACTTAATACATGTTATTTATAAACCTGTCATACACCAAAAATGTATACAATATTTATTTAATTGTTTGTATATGAAACCAGAAAGGGGAAAGAACATCTAATACCCATACAATTTTGAAATAGAGACCACACAGGGAAGCTATTTGCAGTCATGTAGTGTTCTGTTCCTTATAAATACTTCTGTATTAAAATGGTGGCTCTCAATATACAAAACAATACAATGTCTGATTTCACAGTTCAGCTAAGGATTGTTCTATAAAATATGATGCATAGATGAAAATCACTATGTTGGAGAGCTCAGCTCATTAAAACAACTTAACTATCCCCTTCTGACAAAAGATTATTCAAAATATATTAACTACCTCTTAATCAATAATAGATTATAGCGTTGAAGTTACTTAGTAATCAAAGTGGATTTTCAATGTAATTTAAAAGTATTATCTCAAAGAACACTGTATGTCTTCTTAGTGCTTACATTTAGCTAAGTATAACTCATTAAATGTTCCTTCTCAACTGGATACAACTGTAATAGATTTAAGGACTACAATTGTATTTTGTGAAACCCATTCTAAAACTAAGAATCACAACTATGCATATAAGTATTTGCTGAAACAAAGAAAAAGATGTATTTTGATTATTTCAAACACATGAAAATATTCATGATTATAGGTTTAAAGACAAGAAAGAAGTATTACAGAGTTCTAAAGTGACAGAGAAAATGAAGCCAAATGACTATAAAAGTAAAGAAAAAGACAACATTAAATGGAAAGTTTGAAAACAACAACAAAAGTTGCAAAGCATGTGTCATTATGGAGGAAAAGAAAAGTTTGCATAAAAAACAATTTATTCATTGGGAATTGCATTGAATCTGTAGATTGCTTTTGGGAATTTATTCAATTTGCTTTGCTTTTTGAAAATTCTTCAAAAGCTGCATAATTAAAACCAATCATGGTGCTTCCAAGATCTTTCAAGAGCTAAAGCTATGGAAGATATTGTCAATGAACCTGTATTTGTGAATTTGTCTTTTGGAGAGCCGATATCCATCACCTTGGTAAAACCCAGAAATGTTTTTGAGTTTAGAACAGAATGATATGGAACTCTACCAAATTATCACGGAATTTAGAAACAGCTTAAATCTGAGACATGATAGGCTTGGATTCCCTTGACATTGAGTAGTATACAAAAACAAGTCCAAAGGAAGACTCACATAGATGTCTGTAAAGGGAAGGTGACAGATATTATATTTATTTACCTATAAGCCACAAACACAGATAGAACAGGACATTTTAAATCATCTTCTTTTATACTTGGTTAGGTTTTTAAATCATTCTTGTTCATCATATAATATACACTTATTTACATGTATGAAAATACCCACAATCCAAAATGTCAGACTTAAGTTTTTTAATTATGTTGTAAGTAGTCCCCTTGTTTGTACTTTTATACAGTCTTCAGTGTGTTATATACAGAGTCCTCCAAAATATATGCGAACATCTAATTCTTAAAGGCAATATTTGGTAATGGGGTTCCTAATACAGAGATATTAGTTCAATACCGCTTTGGTCACCTGCTAGTTTGAGCAAGAACCCATCAAAAACATCACCTGTGTGTATTTTCTCCTATTTTTATAAATATTATAAGCTCATTATTCTCACAATACAGACTCTGGACTTTTACCTCTCAAATTGTTATGAAACCTGCTTCACACTCAAGTAGACACAAACCCTTCTAATTTAAGAACAACTCCTGTTTTTATTGATTATTGAGGATAATATAAGTAACTCTGTATCCTTTTCAAATAACTACTTATGAGCATGAATGAAATAAAGTAGCCCTAAAAGCTTTCTAATTTCAAGATTCAATCAGCTCAACAATTTTTGCCATGCATGTTAATTACTCTGACTTTCATTCTTACTTTCTGTGGCCACTCCTAGGCATATATCCAAAAGATAAATGATATATATCCAAAAGATATATGCCTAGGAGTGGCCAACTGAACAAGGACATTTGCTCAAATATGTTCACAGAAGCTTTATTCATAATAGCCAGAATCTGAAAACAACCTACATGTCCCTCAACCAAGGAATGGACACAGAAACTGTGCTACATTTACAAAATGGAATACTACTCAGCTATTAAAAACAAGGAAATCGTGAAATTTGCAGACAAATGGATGGAACTAGAAAAGATCATCCTGAGTGAGGTATACCAGAAGCAGAAAGACATACATGGTATATACTCACTTATAAGTGGATACTAGACCTATAAGATAGGATAAACATACTAAAATCTTTAGTCCTAAAGAAACAAAACTAATCATCTTCCCTAGGGTCCTCCTTTTTATCCTCATTCAAAAGGGTAAACAGGATAGACTTTGGAAGTAGGAGAAGACAGGGAACAGGACAGGAGCTAACCACAGAGGCCCTCTGAAAGACTCTATCCACTAGTGTATTGAAGCAGATGCTGAGTCTCACAGCATCTCACTTGAGCAGAGTGCAGGAAATCTTATGTAAGAAGGGGAAGACAGAAAGACCTGGAGCTCCACATGAAAACCAACAAAGCCAAAAAGTCTGGGCCCAAGGAGGCCTGCAGAGACTTGATGAATCAACCAAGGACCATGCATGGAGAGGACCTAGACCCCCAGCTCAGATGTCATGGGCAGCTCAGTCTCAATGTGCATTCCCTAATAAGAGAATCAGAGACTGTCTCTGACAAGGATTCAGTGGCCAGCTCTTTAATCACCTCCCCCTGGGGTGCAGCCTTGCCAGGCCACAAAGGAAGACAATGCAGACAGTCCTGATGAGACCTGCCTGGCTAGGGTCAAATAGAAGAAGAGGAAGTCCTCCCCTATCAGTGGACTAGGGAAGGGGCATAGGGGGAGAAGAGGAAAGGAGGGTGTGACTGGGAGGAGATAAGGAAGGGGGCTACAGCTGCATACAAAGTGAATAATTTGTAATAAATAATAAAAAATAAAAATAAAACTTTTTTTAATTTTTTATTAATTACACTTTATTCATTTTGTATCCCCCCATAAGCCCCTCCCGCCTCCCCTCCCGATCCCACCTTCCCTCCCCTTTCTGCATGCATGCCACTCCCCAAGTCCACTGATAGGGGAGGTTCTCCTCTCCTTTCTGATCTTAGTCTATCAGTTCTCATCAAAAGTGGCTGCATTGTCCTCTACTGTGGCCTGGTAAGGCTGCTCCCCCCTCAGGGGGAGGTGATCAACGAGCAGGCCAATCAGATTATGTCAGAGGCAGTCCCTCTTCCCATTACTATGTAACCCACTTGGACACTGACCTGCCATGGGCTACATCTGTGCAAGGGTTCTAGGTTATCTGCATGAATAGTCCTTGGTTGGAGTATGAGTCTCTGGGAAGTTCCCTGTGTTCAAATTATCTTGTTCTGTTGCTCTCCTTGTGGAGTTCCTGTCTCCTCCAGCTCTTACTATTTCCCACTTCTTACATAAAATTCCATTCACTCTGCCCATCAGTTGGCCATCAGGCTCAGCATGAACTTTTTAACTGTCTTACTTACAGTTCAGAAATAAAACTAATATGAACACTTGTAATAAACCACAGGAGACAGAGTTAGAGGTGATTGAGAGAACTTACTGCTCTTGCAGAGGAAATGGATTAGGCTTATGAGCACCCATGTGACAGCTCACATCTGTCTAGTTCCAAAGGGTGCAAGGCATTCTTCTGGCCTCCTTGGGCACTGCTTGCAAGAAGTGCAAATACATACAAGCAAGCAAAAACTCATATGCATAAAATAAGAGGAAACAAATCTTTGTTAAGCTTATAGTAAATTTATTTATTGATAGAGAAAACATTATATATACCTATACAATGCATTAACATATGTATTTATAAAGTAACATTAAAATAAGGATAAAATTCTTTTTAATTTATTCAATTTGTATCTCGGCTGCAGCCCCCTCATTCATCTCCTCCCAATCTCACCCTCCCTCCCTCTTCTCTCCCATGTGCCTCCCCTAGTCCACCGATAGGGGAGCAGAAAGACACACATGGTATATACTCATTTATAAATGGATATTAACCACATAATATAGGATAAACACACTGATATCTATACTCCTAAAGAAGCTAAACAGCAAGGAAGACCCTAGGGAAGATGCTCAATCCTCATTCAGAAGGGCAAACACGATAGACATCAGAAGCAGGAGACAACCGGGAACAGGACAGGAGCCTAACATAGATGACCTCTGAAACTCTACTGATCAAGATATCGAAGCAGAGGCTGAGACTCATAGCCAAACTTTGCCCCATAGGCAAAGTGCAGGGGATATTATGAAAGAAGGGGGAGATGAAAGACCTAGAGGGGACAAGAGCTCCAAAAGGAGACCAACAGAGCCATAAAAACTGAGCCCTGGGGTCCCTGAAGAGAATGATATCAAAACCAAGGACAATGCATGGAGAGGACATAAAACCCTGGCTCAGATGTAGCCCATAGACTCAGTCTCCAAGTGGGCTCCCTAGAAAGGGGAGCAGGGACTTTCTCTGGCATGAAAGTGGCAGGCTCTCTAATCACCTCTCCCAAGGGGCAGAGAGTTCAGCCTTTCCAGTCTACAGAGAAAGACAATGCAACCAGTCATGATGAGACCTGATAGGCTAGGGTCAAATAGAAGGAGAGAAATAAATCTTTTTAAAACAAGAAAATGTGAAAGATAAAGCTAATTTCTGATCTGTAAGAGTTGTTCTGTTTTCAGATTCTCAACATCACATTGCAAAAAAAAAACACATATTGGAAATTTGTACATGGTGTATATTCAAAATATTACAAAGCTGTTTGATGTTTTCCATTGCCTTTTATATTTCCTTGGGTAAAATGTTTATTCTAGCTCAAAATTAAATTAAATTAACTTTTCCTATATATCACAGCATTTTTTCATAGTTTTCTATCCTATTCAATTTTTTCCAGGATCATATTTACTTTCCTTTAGATAAACACAAGCACTTTAGGGTATGATCCATGCTCATTGCATTTTCAAAACAAGAATCATATCTACAAATAAAGCCATCCTTCTCATTGTTTAAACGTCTCTGTACATTACCTGTGAAAAGAGAACAGCATCTTCACTGACTGGCTTTCCTGATCTCTTTAGCCTAAAATACAAAATAATAACCTAACATAAAATATATGAAGCTAATTAGTTTAACCTCAAGAGACCAGTGAGCAAAAAATTATGAAAACACTAGATAGTTTTAAATGTGCTCATAGTTTAGACTTTCTCCCTGAAGAATCATTTGATTTGTCCAGTGCAGCTACAGAATTTCAGATTTCACGAAACAACAAATGGAACTTTTTATATCATTGTACTATTTTCTTGTAAATATTGATAACTAGGCATAGTACTTAGTTCCTAAAAATAGATAAATAAATCAATTCTTGACTCTAAAGAGTTAATCACTTTAGTATATTTTAAGAAGAAATATTAATGAAGATTTCATTTTTATATATTATATAACTGTGAATTTGTATACATATTTAGAAGTGTAGACGTTCACAGAAAATTTGAAACTCAAAAGTGAATGTAATATAACAATTATACTGACCATCAAGAAAAAGGGGATCTAAGAGCAGTAAGAAGGCAAGCGTGCCCATTCTCTGCACTCCAATTCAATATAATTCTTGAAGTGTTGACTAGCTCAACAACACATACAAAGGAAAGGAAGGAAGGAAGGAAGGAAGGAAGGAAGGAAGGAAGGAAGGAAG
>NW_026585504.1:23169034-23169887 GCF_907164565.1 Psammomys obesus | reverse complement strand
AAGAAAGAAAGAAAGAAAGAAAGAAAGAAAGAAAGAAAGAAAGAAAGTGGAAGAGGGGGAAAAAAGGACCAAAAGACAAAAGGAGGAAAGGAAGGCAGGAAATACAAACAAAAAAAAAAAAAGTCAATGTATCAAGGCAGCCTATTTTCAAATGACATGATTCAATACATAAGAGACCTTAAAGACTCCAATAAAAAAAAGCTTAGAGCTGATAAATGCTTTCAACAAAGTAGCATCATACAAAATTAACAAGCAAAAATCGGAAGCCAAAAATAAGAAGCCAATGACAAAAATACTGAAAAAGAAATCCAGGAAACAATCCTATTAGCCAAAAAAAAAAAGAAGTCCCTACGTGGAAAAAAATTAACCAAGGAAATGAAAAACTTTACTATAAAAACTTTAGGACACTGAAGAAAGAAATTTGGGACTATACAAGAAGACAGATAGAAAAGGTACTCATTCTCATGGATCAGAAGGAGCAACATGAAAATGGAAATCCTACCAAAATAAATCTAAAGATTTGATAAAATCGTCAGTAAACACTAGAACCATTATTTACAGACATAGAAAAAACAACCTCAAAACTTACATAAAGGCACAAAAGACCAAGGATAGCCACAGTAAGTCCTGAACAAAAAAGTATCAACATACTGGTTCCAAATTATGCCATAGACAAAGTGAATAAATCGCAATACAGAATAAAAAAAAAAACAAAAATTATCCCACAGAGCTATATTAATAATAACATTAAGGCACTGGCACAAAACAGACCCAGATCAGTAGAATAGAGTAGAGTGGAATGAAATAATAGAATAGAATAGAATAGAATAGAATAGAATAGAATAGAATAGAA
>NW_026585504.1:23162015-23169024 GCF_907164565.1 Psammomys obesus | reverse complement strand
TAGAATAGAATAGAATAGAATAGAATAGAATAGAATAGAATAGAATAATAGGAACCTAAACTCTGTATAACCACAGATGTCTGATCTTTGACAAAGACAACAAAAATATACATTGGAAAATATACAGCATCTTCAGCATATGGTGTTAGAAAACCTGAAATTTTTCAACATGTAGAAAAATTAAACCTTTTACTCTGAACAAAACTCAACTCCAGGTAGATAAAGAACCTCAACGTAAGACTTGATGCCCTATAATTGTATAGTGGAAAAAAATGGGAAGTACACATAAACTTACAGACACAGGTGAGAAGTTTCTAAATAGGACCCCAGTAACACAGGCACAAAGGCCAACAATTGACAATTACTTTATCAAATGAAATAGCTTCTATGCAGGAAACAAGTGAAGAGGCAGACCCCCCACATAAGTGGAAAATCTATTTTCCAGCTATACATCTGACAGCAAAATTAGTATCTATAATACACAAAGAACTCAAAAACAACCCAACTAAAATACCACCTGTGGGACCTGGAGAGATGACTCCGTAAATAAGAATATTTGGTGCTCTTGGAAAAGACCTAGGTTCAGTTCCCATGACCACTTGGCAACTAACAACTACCTGTAACTTCAGTCTCATGGGGTCCAACACCATCTTTTAGCCTCTGCAGGCATTAAGTATGCACAGAGTTCACAAACTCACACGCAGACAAGACTCGTGCACATAAAATAACATGATATGAGAGTGCTCATTGCCGGGGAAGCATGAGGACTGACTAAAGATCTTTACCTCTCCTACTTCTCCAGATCCAATCCCTCATTCTCCTCCCAGATCTGCAGCAGAACACATGATGCACCGTTCTTCTCTGACCCCATTCCCAACAGATCCTTCCCCAGCTCATATCAGTATCCCAGCCTCAAATGCCAGCAGGAATTCCCCTGGAACACAGCAGCTTAGCAGGCCAGGGAAAGAAGTAAGGTAACTGAACACCTTCATCACTATGTCTTCTCCTCCAAATGCAATCCCCAGCCTCCACCTTAGTTCTGCAACGAAATGACTGCTGCAGCCTTCTTTTTCCATAACCCATATGTCCTGTGAATCCTACAGACCTTCGCTTCCTAACCTCCCTTCAACAGAATACAAAAGACAGAATCACAAGTGTTGAAGATACAATAGAATAAATGGATACATCAGTCAAATAAAATGTTAAATCTAAAAAATTCCTCGTACAAAACATCCAAGAAATCTGGGAAACTGAAAAACCTAAGAATAATGCAAATAGAGGAAGGAGCTCAATGGCCCAGAAAATATTTCCAACAAAATCATAGAAGAAAATTTTTCTCATCTAAAAGAGGAAATGCCTGTAAAAGGAGCAAGGCACTTATAGAACACCAAATGGATTGAATCAGAAAAGAAAGTACCATCACTACATAATATTCGAAACAGTAAAAATATAGAGGAAAAAAAAGAATACTAAAAGCTGCAAGAGGGGAAGACCAAATAAAATATAAAGACAGACATATTAAAATTACACCTGACTTCTCAATAAAGATTATATTTGACTTTATTAGCTTTCTGTTGTTAAAATCCAGCTTTAATCTACAGTGGTATGATATGATAAGATACATAAGATATTTTTATTTTCTTGTATCTATTGAGACTTGCTTTGTGATTTGATATGTGGTCCATTTTAGAGAAAGTCCCATGAGGTGCTGAAAAGATGGTATATTCTTTTCTATTTGAGTGAAATGTTCTGTTGATATATCTATTAGGCCATCTTGGATTTATGTCTGTTGTCGCCATCATTTCTCTGTGTTGTTTTGTTGGATGATCTGTCCTTTGGTATGAGTGTGGTATTGAAGTATCCCACTATCAACATGTGAGGGTCAATGTGTGGTTTAAGCTTTAGTAGTACTTCTTTTATAAATATGGTGTCCTTTTCTTCAAGGCATAAATGTTAAGAATTTAATGTTAAGAATTTAATTTTATGTAGTGTTCCCTCACCATTAATTTTGATTAATTTTAGTTGGAAGTTTATTTTGTTGCTATTATAATGGCTACATCCACTTGTTTCTTAGGTCCATTTGCTTCAAAAATCATTTTCCAATCTTTTAATCTGAAGTAACATCTGTCTTTGATATTGAGGAGTGTTTCTTGTATGCAACAGAAGGATGGATCCTATCTTTGCATTCATTTTGTTAGTCTGTGTCTACTTACTGGAGAATTGAGTCCATTGATACTGAGAGATATCAGTGACCAATGATTGTTAATTCCTTTTATCTTATTGGTGATGGTGATGGTGGTGGTGTTTGAGTGTGTGTGTGTGTGTGTGTGTGTGTGTGTGTGTGTGTGTGTGTGTGAGCATGAGTGTGTGTGCGAGCACATCTGTGCACAAACACATACACTTTTCTTCTTTGGTTTTGCTGGTGTAAGGTTATTAATTTCCTATGGTTTTTATCTATTGTATTTTTTATTTAACTTTTATTAATTACACTTTATTCATTTTGTATCCCCCCATAAACCCCACACTCCTCCCCACCCGGTCCCACCCTCTCCCCTCCTTTCTGCATGCATGCCCCTCCCCATGTCCACTGATTGGGGAGGGCCTCCTCTCCTTCTTTCTGATCTTAGTCTATCAGTTCTCATCAGAAGTGGCTGCATTGTCAGGGTTCTAGGTTATCTCCATGAATAGTCCTTGGTTGGAGTATGAGTCTCTGGGAAGTTCCCTGTGTTCAAATTTTCTTGTTCTGTTGCTCTCCTTGTGGAGTTCCTGTCCTCTCCAGCTCTGACTATTTCCCGCTTTTTACATAAAATTCCATTCACTCTGCCCATCAGTTGGCCATCAGGCTCAGCATCTGCTTTCACAATCTATATGGCAGAGGCTTTCAGAGGCCCTCTCAGGCAGGTTCCAAGGTTGTTTCCTGTTTTCTTTTTCTTCTGATGTCCATCCTCTTTGCCTTTCAGGATGGGGATTGAACATTTTAGTTAGGGTCCTCTCTTTGCTAAGTTTGTTTACATGTACAGATTTTAGTGGGTTTATTCTATTTTGTACATTTATATGAGTGAGTAAATACCGTGTGTGTCTTTTTGCTTCTGGACCAACTCACTCGGGATGATCCTTTCCAGGTCCCACCATTTACCTGCAAATTTCATGATTTCCTTATTTTTCATTGCTGAGTAATACTCCATTGTATAGATGTACCACAGTTTTGGCATCCATTTTTCAGTTGAGGGGCATCTGGGCTGTTTCCAAGTTCTGGCTATTACAAATAAAGCTGCTACAAACATGGTTGAGAAAATATCCTTTTTGTGTACTTGAGACTCTTTTGGATATATGCATAGGAGTGGTATGGCTGGATCTTGAGGAAGTGCTATTCCTAGTTGTTTGAGAAAGGGCCAGATTGATTTCCAGAGTGGTTGTACAAGTTTACATTCCCACCAGCAGTGGAGGAGGGTTCCCCTTTCTCCACAACCTCTCCGGCATGTGTTGTCATTTGAGTTTTTCATCTTGGCCATTCTAATGGGTGTAAGATGAAATCTCAGGGTTGTTTTGATTTGCATTTCCCTAATGGCTAATGAGGTTGAGCATTTCTTTAAGTGCTTCTCTGTCATTCGATATTCCTCTACAGAGAATTCTCTGTTTAGCTCTGTTCCACATTTTTTAAGTGGATTACTTGGTTTCCTGATTTTCAGCTTCTTTAGTTCTTTACATATACTAGATATGAGTCCTCAGTCAGATAAAGGGTTGGTGATGATTCTTTCCCAATCTGTAGGCAGTCACTTTGTTTTGATGACGGTGTCCTTTGCTTTACAGAAGCTTTTCAATTTCATGAGGTCCCATTTATTGATTGTTGCTCTTAGAGCCTGTGCTGTTGGTGTTCTGTTCAGGAAGTTTTCTCCTGTACCAATGAGTTCTAGGGTATTCCCCACTTTTTTTTCTAGGCGTTTTACTGTGTCTGGTTTTATGTTGAGGCCTTTAATCTACTTGGACTTCAGTTTTGTGCAGGGTGATAAGTATGGATCTATTTTCATTTTTCTACATGTAGACATCCAGTTGGACCAGCACCATTTGTTGAAGATGCTATCTTTTTTCCATTGTATGGTTTTGGCATCTTTGTCAAAGATCAGGTGTCCAAAGTGTGTGGGTTTATATCTGGGTCTTCTGTTTGGTTCCATTGATCCACCATTCTGTCTCTATGCCAGTACCATGCAGTTTTTATAACTGTTGCTCTATAGTACAGCTTGAGATCAGGGATGGAGATACCTCCAGAAGATCTTTTATTGTAGAGGATTGTTTTAGCAATTCTGGGTTTCTTGTTATTCCATACGAAGTTGAGAATTTTTCTTTCCAGGTCTGTAAAGAATTGTGTTGGCAATTTGATGGGAATTGCATTAAATCTGTAGATTGCTTTTGGTAAGATGGCCATTTTTACTATGTTAATCCTGCCAAGCCATGAGCATGGGAGATCTTTCCATCTTCTCATATCTTCTTCTAATTCTTTCTTCAGAGACTTGAAAGTTTTTTTTATACAAGTCTTTGACTTGCTTGGTTAGGGTTACACCAAGGTACTTTATGTCATTTGTGGCTATTATGAAGGGTGTTGTTTCTCTAATTTCTTTCTTAGCCCTTTAGTCTTTTGTATAGAGGAGGGCTACTGATTTTTTTGAGTTAATTTTGTATCCGGCCACTTTGCTGAAGGTGTTTATCAGCTGTAGGAGTTCCCTGGTAGAGTTTTTGGGGTCACTCATGTATACTATCCTATCATCCGCAAATAGTAATAATTTGACTTCTTCCTTTCCCATCTGTATCCCCTTGATCTCCTTCAACTGTCTTATTGCTCTAGCAAGGACTTCCAGCACTATGTTGAAGAGATATGGAGAGAGTGGGCAGCCTTGTCTTGTCCCTGATTTCAGTAGGATTGCTTTAAGTTTCTCTCCGTTCAGTTTGATGTTAGCTATAGGCTTGCTGTATATCACCTTTACTATGTTTAGATGTGTGCCTTGTATCCCTGATCTCTCCACTACTTTAAACCTGAATGGAAGTTGGATTTTGTCAAATGCTTTTTCAGCATCTAGGGAGATTATCATGTGGTTTTTTTCTTTCAGTTTGTTAATATGGTGGATCACATTGATGGATTTCCATATATTGAACCACCCCTCCATACCTGGGATGAAGCCTACTTGGTGAATAATATCTTTGATGTGTTCTTGGATTCGGTTTGCAAGTATTTTGTTAAGTATTTTTGCATCAATGTTCATAAGGGAGACTGGCCTGAAATTCTCTTCCTTTGTTGAGTCTTTGTGAGGTTTAGGCACCAAGGTGACTGTGGCTTCATAGAATGAGTTTGGTAATGTTCCTTCTGTTTCTATTTTGTGGAATAGTTTGAAGAGAATTGGAGTTAGCTCTTCTTTGAAGGTCTGGTAGAATTCTGCGCTGAAGCCATCTGGTCCTGGGCTTTTTTTGGATGGGAGACTTTTGATGACTGCTTCTATTTCTTTGGGGGATATAGGACTATTTAATTGATTTACCTGGTCCTGATTCAGCTTTGGTAAGTCAAATCAATCAAGAAAATTGTCCATTTCATTTAGATTTTCAAATTTTGTGGCATATAGACTTTTGAAGTAAGTCCTAATGATTGTTTGGATTTCCTCAGTATCTGTAGTTACATCCCCCTTTTCATTTCTGATTTTGTTGATTTGGGTGGTAGCTCTCTGCCTTTTATTTAGCTTGGCTAAGGGTTTGTCGATCTTGTTGATTTTCTCAAAAAACCAGCTCTTGGTTTCATTGGTTCTTTGAATTGTTTTATTTGTTTCCAATTGATTGATTTCAGCCCCGAGTTTCATTATTTTCAGCCGTCTACTCCTTTTTGGTGTGTTTGCTTCTTCTTTTTCTAGGGTTTTTAAGTGAGCCATTAAGTTGCTTGAATGAGCTGTCTCGAATTTCTTCTTGAAGGCACTTAATGCTATGAACTTTCCTCTTAGCACTGCTTTCATTGTGTCCCACAAGTTTGGGTATGTTGTGTCTTCATTTTCATTGATTTCTAGGAAGACTTTAATTTCTTTCTTTATTTCTTCCCTGACCCAGCTGTCATTTAGTAACAAGTTGTTCAGTTTCCATGTGTGTGTAGGCTTTTTGCTATTTCTGTTCTTGTTGAGGTCCAGCTTTATTCCATGGTGATCAGACAAGATACAAGGGATTATTTCAATCTTCTTGTATCTGTTGAGGCTTGCTTTGTGACCAACTATATGGTCTATTTTGGAGAAGGTTCCATGAGGTGCTGAGAAGAAGGTAAATTCTTTTGTGTTTGGGTGTAAAGTTCTGTAAATGTCTCTGGGGTCCATTTGATTCATGACCTCTGCCAGAGATATTGTTTCTTTGTTTAATTTCTGTTTTGTTGACCTGCCCTTTGTTGAGAGTGGGGTGTTGAAGTCTCCCACTATTAATGTGTGGGGATCTATATGTGGTTTAAATTTTATCAATGTTTCTTTTACAAATGTGGGTGCTCTTGTATTTGGGGCATAGATGTTCAGGATTGTGATGTCTTCCTGGTGGAATTTTTTCTTAATGAGTATGAAGTGTCCTTCCCCATCTCTTTTGATTAATTTTGGTTGAAAGTCTATTTTATCAGATATTAGTATGGCTACTCTGCTTGTTTCTTGGGTCTGTTTCCTTGGAAAACCATCTTCCAACCTTTTACCCTCAGGTAATGTCTATCTTTGTGCCTTAGGTGTGTTTCTTGTATGCAACAGATTGCTGGGTTTTGTTTACGTATCCATTCTGTTAATCTGTGTCTTTTCACTGGAGAGTTGAGTCCATTGATGTTGAGAGAGATTAATGACCAGTGGCTGTTAGATCCTTTGATTTTGATGTTGGCTGTGTTCATAAGTTTGTGTGCTTGGTTGCTTTTTGTTTTGCTGTAGTAAGGTTAATTATTTCCTGTGTTTTCTTGACAGAAGCTAATTTTCTTGGGTTGTATTTTCCCTTCCAGTGTCTTCTGTAATGCTGGATTTGT
>NW_026585504.1:23120266-23147015 GCF_907164565.1 Psammomys obesus | reverse complement strand
TATGTATATTTCTAAGTACTGGCTCTCTGATGGATTTGAGGCCTGTTCCACACAAGAAATTTACATGAGGATAGTATAATCCTCATCAAAAACTGATGCCTGGAGAACTCATGGGTTCTAGAGTACAGCTTGCTATTTTATTTTACTCTATGCTTGTGCTTTCACATTGCCTTCTAAATAATTGTTTTTATATCCATAGAACTAGACTTAGTCATAAGAAGCTTCTTTTTGCAGTGGGCAAATATCAGTTCTGAAATGCATGATTTGTCTAAGTGGGGAGAATAAGACATTAAACTCATCCTTTAATGGAAAATCATTATCAATATCTACTACACTGCTAACCCTCAAGGAAGACTGTGGAAGAAGAGGCCAAAAGATTGTAAGATTAGAAGGATGGAGAAGAGTGCAGTGGAATGCTATCTTCTGGACATGACATAAATTACACACTCACGAACCCATGTCAGCTATAATTACACATGTTGTAAACAAGAGCAAGCCAACCAAAGTTCAAGAACAGATGGAAGAGATGCGTTTCAGGCCTTACTCCTGATTGAGAAACTATTGGCAATTGGTAGTTCCTAGGAAAAGTAGAATTATTCTCTTTTTGGGGATGTTCCCATTAGGAGGTTTTGCATTTGATACTGGATGGCTCTACACCCATACATATAGACAGCACTAACAAGACTTAGTAGGTTGTCAAAAAAACAAAGACATGAAGTTGGGAGGAAAACCTGTTGGAAAGTTGAAGGAGGAAAATCAAGGAATATATAAGATTATATCTTACTGGCTACATGTGTGAAATTCTCAAGGATAAAGCAAAATTACAGGTGAAAAAGACAAAAAAGTATCCCTAGTAAGTACTGCCACAATTTCCCACATGTGATTTTTTTAAAAAATTACTTTCTATGTTTTAACTGTCCTAGTATAGACGTTTGGTAGTTTGTCTTGTATAGACATGTCTTGGATCCAGCTTCTTTATATCTAAAAGTTTAGGTTAGAAATATTCCTTGGGAATTGAGGTTTAGTATTATTATATCCTTTACTTTGTAAATATTTGTAATTCCTTCTTTATTTTCAGAAAGGATTGTCTCACCCTCCTGAGTAGAAAAAAATAGATTGAAGCATATAGTCAAAGTATAGAAAGACAGATTTTTCACTGAGATTGGTCAAGATACTACATTCAAAAGATAAGCACTTAGGAGATCTTTCTATAACTCAGTAGCTGTTTGAATACTCTTTTCATTGCCGTCTTCATTTCTTGATTCCTGAATGTGTAGATCACTGGATTCAGAAAGGGAGTGATAACTGCATCAAATATGGCCAAAAATTTATCAAGGTTTATGGAGGAAGATGGCCACGTATAGACAAATATCAAAGGACCAAAAAATAAGACTACCACAGAAATATGAGCTGAAAGGGTAGACAGCGCTTTAGAGGAACCACTTGAAGAGTGTTTTTGCACAGTGCTTATGATGACAGTATAAGAAATTATCAGAATGAAGAAGGAGCCCAAAGAGATGAATCCACTGTTGGCTGTGATCATGAACTCTAGTTTACGGATGTCTATGCAGGCTAGTTTGATGAACCGGGGAAGGTCACAGTAGAAACTGTCCAACACATTTGGTCCACAGAAAGGTAAGTTTACAACAAAAGCCAGTTGAACCAGAGAGTGTATAAGGCCAACTATCCAGGCAGTCACTACAAAGAAGAGGCACATTCTTTGGCTCATAATACTCAGGTAATGGAGAGGTTTACATATGGCTACATATCTATCAAAAGCCATGGCTATTAGTAATACCATCTCTACACCACCAATGACATGGATGAAGAAGATCTGAGTGATGCAGCCTCTAAAGGAAATGACTTTGTGCTTTCTGAACAGGTCATAAATCATCTTGGGGGAAGTGACACAAGAAACACCTAAGTCAATGAAGGAGAGGTTAGCCAACAGAAAATACATGGGAGAGTGCAAGTGAGGGTCTGAGGCCACGGTAAAAATGATGAGGGAGTTTCCCATCATGCTTGCCATAAAAAACATGGAGGAGAACACAAAGACAAGAAGCTGGATGTCCCAGGAGGTAGTGAGTCCGAGAAATATAAACTCTGACACAACAGAGTGATTTGATCCTTCCATTAGTATGTATGTCAGTATGTCCTGAGGAAGGAAACAGAAAAAATACAAATTATATTAACTGAATGTTAATAGCCTATGTTAAATTATAGGAAGAAATTTTATGAAAGTATGTTTATAACCTGATATTAAAACCAAACAAAAGGTAAACACATGTGAAAAAAGGAAAACCACTTAGTATCAGCGAGTGAACTTTAAATAAAAGTGAAATATTACTTTATACCTGTTAAAGAGTTTTTAATCATGAAGTTCAGAGTGGAGGTAAAAAAATAGATTTATCTTTAAATTGTTGACATGCATATAAAGTTGGGTAGCCATTACAAAAGAAATGTATGAGGCATCCTCAGATTTTCAAAGTAAGGTTTTATGTAGCTTGGGAATAACACACTCAGCTAATAAGGAATTGATCACAATTTAGAAGGAAAAAAGAAAGAGGGAGGAAGAGATTTTAAATTAGAGCTACCTTCTGATTAAACAAGACTCCTTTTTGCACAACCCACACAGCCTGAGGAAATGATGACATCATATGCAAATAATTTTCCCCATTTTCCTTTTAACATCACTTACAACAATCAACATAGAAAAATATAGATGCTCACTGACAGTTGAGTGAATAGTATACAAACATACATTAACATACAGGTACAATGAAATATTCTTCAGCTTTTTAAAAGAAGAGAATCCTTTTTTGTAGCAATCTGCCTAATCCTAGGGGTCTATGATATACGTGTAATTAAAGAGACACAATGGTTAATACTGACAATTTCACAAATACATAGAATCCAAAGAAGGCATGTTCACAAAAAGAAGTGCCATGTAGAAATAAAGACTGAGAACTGGAAAGAGAAGTTGGTGAAAAGATGCAGATATGAATCCGCTAGAATGATCCATTTCTGGAGATCCATCATGTATCATCGTGACTCTGGTTGACAGTAATGCTGTATTGGGTGTTTGAAAGTGCCAAGAGGACCAGCTCGTTGATCACTTCCCCCTGAGGAGGGAGCAGCCTTACCAGGCCACAGTAAAGGACAATGCAGCCACTTTTGATGAGAACTGATAGACTAAGATCAGAAAGAAGAGGAGAACGTCCCCTATCAGTGGACTTGGGGAGTGACATGCATGCAGAAAGGGGAGGGAGGGTGGGATCGGGAGGGGAGGAGGGAGGGGCTTATGGGGGGATACAAAATGAATAAAGTGTAATTAATAAAAAATTTAAAAAAAAAAAGAAAAGAAAGTGCCAAGAGGAGACTGTCAGTGTTCTCACAGGAAATAAACATGTGGTGTGAGGTGACTAAGAAGTTTGGATTGTTTCACACGCACACGTATGTCAAAACGTCACACTCTGGGATCTACAGTTAGAAACAAGAGTTTGTCATTAGTTACGTCTTAATAAAAAACGGAGAGGGAAAAACATCTACAACACCCAGGGATTGTGGGAAAGTGACCACACGGGGAAGTTGGTGACACTTATGTAGTGTTACCATATTCTCTCTTTGAATTTCATGCTCCTTTGTTTTCCATCAGAGTGGGTAGAGAACTATTCCCTTTGAGAGAGAACACTGGCCATGGTGGAAACAATTGATTTTTGTTTCAAGACTGATTTATAGCCTGGTCTACAAACGAACAAAAAAAAAAAAAAAAAAAATTCCTTTTGAAGTCAATACCTTATTCTGCTAAATAAACCTTTCTTTCCCTTACCTACTTCTGGAAAATATGTACCTTGAAGGTTTATTAAATGATTAACCAAACTATGAAATCTTGCTTTATATTATTAGCACTTATCTTTATTACTTCTCTTATTTTTGAGATTATAATAGAGTTATAACATTTCCCTTCCCTATTTTCCCTCCACGCCCTCCTATAAACATCCCGTTACCCTCTTTCAACTTTATGGTTTGGTTTCTTTTTCTATGTTTACTATCCCTAAAATTGACTACACCTGTCACAATACTAACTCGCCAAATGCTGAGCACATGGCATATGTGTATTTGCATTCTCTGAAGCAATTAGGAAGTGATCCAGAGAGAGATGTAAGCCTCTCTGTAACTGCCAGTTACTGGTATGCATAATGTCAGACACAGAAACAGTAGACACTTAGAAACTTTTGTATAACAACAAAACTAAAGTGTGTCATTTTAAACTCGAAGTATTAGTCCATGAAGCAGTAGAGGTAGGTGCATAGCGGGAGAGGTGGCGTGCATAATATGAGTCAAAAACTTAGCCATCTGAAAGAAACAATATAGTAGACTACATTCTATTCCAATGCTGGTGACAGAATTCAATATATATTTATTATAGTTTTCCTTTTGTTTTGTAAAGAAACATAATATGAGCCTTGAATTCTGATCAAAATTCAGAATTCTCATCCTCCATCAAGTTAGTATTAGTTATAAGCCCTGAGTCTCAGTTTATTTGTCTATTGAACACATTTTTAAATCCTGCATTTTATAATTCAGTTAGGAATACCACAACTAAGTATTATAATCGCACACTCAGCATGTAGGTGTTCCATACAAGTATTTAATAAAAGTTAATGTTACTTTCCTTTTCCATTTGTGCATGAAAATGATGAACTTGTGATATAAAAGAGTGAATGAAAAAACATAAGGTATTAGCAAGCATGGATAATCATAATACTAAAAAATTGCAAAATATATTAATTATTCCCTTTTAATAAGAGGTTTTTCAAAATATAACTGGCTCCTACTTGACAATATATAATATCCATATTATCTTGATGATTAAAACATAAACTTTAAGCTGAAATTAAGTATATTTTCAAAAAACAATGATGTTTCTTTAGTGGTTATTACAAATATAACTCATTAAATTTTCCTTTCCAAATAAACCATAATGCCCATAAAGCTAAAGATTATGACCTTCTTCTAGCCAATGTACCACAGAACTCATAATCACAGATCATGATATAAATTTTTGTTGAAAACTAAAATGTGCTATTATATAGTCAAAGAAAACAGGCAAAGAGACTGGCCAGAATTACAACATGACAGATAATTTGAATTAAGGGATTATAGTTGTAAAGATCTGGAGAAAATGTAGAAGTGAATGGGATTAAAGAGAGATTTTTTTAAAAAATTAGAAATTGAATAGAATTGTGCAATTTTGAGGAGAAAAAGAAACCAGGTCTTTTTAGCAAAATAATGGATAATTTATGAGGAGTGAAAACCATTGCTTTTCAGAGCTATTCCATAGAAACTATATAATGATAACAATAATAATAATGTCACTTCAGGTATTCTGTATTTAATGGCATATATTCATTACACACGCATGCTACCTTTTCATTCTTTTGAATGTGTATATAATACAACAGTTATAGTATCTGCAAGTTTTAGGTTCTAAAACTCTTGGAAGACATTCACAAGTTGCTATCAGCTATGAATTTACCTGTCTTTTTAATTTGCAACACCCTTCAACAAGTAAGAACTAGGAAATTGTTTAAAGAGTTTAGCTGAATACAGTGACTTATGATTAGAAAGGAATGACATATAACTGAAAAATACCACAAAATATCATAGAAATTCCATCAGCAGAATCACATCCTTAAATAAATCACTATTCTTATTGCTAAATTTCCCTCCAGCCACCATTTACCTGCAAAAAAAAGAATACAGTTTTAATGGATCCAGATTTCTCTGTGTTCTCCAACATAAAGTACCTATGATATCCTAACGCAGGACTATATCAAACTAATTATATATTAGTGAAAATGACCAAAGTAGTTTTAAAGTAGTTTGGGGACTTTTTCTCTGGAGGACTATATGATTCATCCAGTGCAACCCAAGAATTCCAAATCTCATTATACAATACTAAAATAAAGTAAGAAACAAAAACAGGGAGATTTGTATCATTGCAATATTTTTTGTTTTTATAAACAATGCAATTAATTTCTAAATACAGGTAAATATTAACAAAAATAAATATACACTTAATCAACTCCATAAAACACAATATTACAATTGTTTTTTTATTCACTCTACATTCTTGTTGTAGCCCCATCCCTCCTCCCATTCCAGTCCTACCCTCCCTTTTTTCCTTTCCCCCACCCCTCCCCTTTTCTTCAGAAAAGAGGAGCTCCCGTTCCCATCCAGCTCTGCTCATCAAGTTGCATCAACTTGTCCTCTTCGCCTGTAGCCTGGCAACCGGGGGAGAGCAAGAGTGAGAGGAGAAAAGAGAAACTGAGGATGAGGACAGCTCTGTGACAAGCTGGAGACCTAGGTCAGGGAAGGCTCCTAGGAGGATATGAGGGGCACTCAAGCAGAGACTCCTAGCAGCAGCGACCATAAAGACTGAAGAGGACATCCACTAACTAGACTAGTCTCCTAGCAGATGGAGGGAAATACCATCCTACCCACAAAAACTTCAACCCAAAATTCACCCTGCCTACAAGATGTGCAGGGATAAAGAGAGAGCAGACAGAGCAGCGATTGAGGGAATGCCCAACCAATGCCTGGCCCAACCAGAGACCCACGCTATCGGAGAGCGCCAACCCCTGACACTATGAATGATGCTCTGCTAAGCTTGCAGACAGGAACCTGACAGTATAGTTTGAAGCCAGATCCTATAGTACTTCTAGCATTAATCCTTATGCTTAAGACTTATTTATTTGTTTGGAATTGTTCATATTTCCTTAAATTTTTTTAAGATTTCTTCCATTTCTATGAAGAACATAATTTTAATTTTCATAAGAATTTTAATTTAATTTGTATAACCTTGTATATCACTTCTAGCAATAAGGAATTTTCACAATATTAATTTTGTCAATTTATGACCATGGAAGATCTTTCCCCTATTCTTTTCTATTGTTTTTTTTAATAAGCACACAAAGAAATGAGTTTTCTAGTGTAATTTCTGTATATACTCACATAATACTCCTCTAGTGTTCTTTTCTGACATCTTACTGATTCTCTTTTTCCCCATGATAGACCTAATCTGTTTCTGCTTTCCTTCTATTATATTATTTCTTACTCCTTTCACATTTTTTTTCTTTTGCCTCCACATTTTGGAACCATTATCCCCTCTATTGTATTACTTTCTACTTTTACAGCCTATATATATATAGCCTATACCTACAACTGTACACTCACGGAAGCATAGGTTTAAAATTACAAAGATAAGTGTTCATGTGTGAGAAAACTCAAGCAAAAGCTGTTAAGTGTAGGTAACTTTGCTTAATATAATGAGCATGAGGTCTGTCCATTGTGAGCATGGAACATCTTTCAGTCTTTTCCTTATTTCTTGAGTTTTCCTTTTCCTTGTGATAGTCAAGCTTGAGATCGTTACTGTAGTTGTATAAACATAAAAGTACTTTTGAGGAAACATGAGGAAGGTTGGTTTCTTCAGAATCAGTTCTGACCGTGCCAACTTGCCATTGGTATATAGAAATGTTAATGAGTTTTGTGTGATAATTTTGTACTTTGTCATTTGCTGATAGTGTTTGTCTTCTGTTAGAATATGTGAACACTAAATATAGAATTGGATCATCAACAAATATGGATGATTTGACTACATTCCTATTTACTGGTAGCCCCTTTCTTAATTATCGTGCAGTACTGTTCTGGCTAAAGCATTTTGGGGGGGGGGAAGAATGGGAAAAGTGGACACTTTCCTCCCGTATGAATTTAAAGGAAATATTTCTACTTCTTCCACATTAATACAATGTTATATCTCAAGCTTCCATATATAAGTTATTTTAATCTCACATATTTTTATTAGATTAGATTAATGAAGGGATGTTCTATTTTTGTCAAATATATTTTCCTTGAGCACAAGTTGTGATAAGATGTTGCTTATATTGTGTGACTTTTGGATGATTTTTCAATGACACAGTTAATGTTTGAATATTTTCAGTTTATTATTGATTATGCATTTCCTTTGTTGTGTCCTTATCTAGTCCCAATATCTGGGTAATATTGACTTTGAATAAAGGGTCTGAAAATGTTTCTACTCTTTAAATTTTATGAAATAGTCAGAAAAGCATTGTTGTTAGAACTTTCATTGAAGAAATGATAAAATACATCAGTGAGTCCATTTCGCTCTGTGCCTTTCTTACATGATAAATTCTTTATTGCACCAATCTCATTGCTTACAGATATACATAGATTGTATGCCAGTGGGTCGTGCATGTCTAAATATTTTTTCATTCTTCTATATTTTTCCGCCATATTTGAATGTGCATTTTCAGAATATTCCCTAAAGTTTCTGTTTTACACAAGTGTGCATTGAAATATACACATTCAATAATGCAGCAATAATATGAGCATGCAAACATCTTATTGACATGCTAACATTTTTCTTGAGGAATCTCCATATATTCACTTAGCATCTAAACTGGTCTTAATTCTCACCAACAGTGTAAGAGTTTCCATTCCCTCACATCTCATAAACATTGATCATCTTTTGTTATTGTGATGATAGCCACTGTATTTGATCCAAACACACTGGTAGAAACAAAGTATTAAATATATGTATCCTACATAGTATGCCACTGGTTGCTTTTCTTCAAATGTTAGGTTGTAGGAAAAAATGATCTTGAAGTTTGCCAATTTTACTTTTCCATAAGAATTATCTTGAGGCATTAATATCTGAATAATGATAGAAATTATAGAAATAAATAAAATACTATAAAGTAAAATTACAAAATGTAAAGAAAGCCTTGTTAACTATGGTCACAGAGAGCTGTTTGACAGCTTTATGATATAACAATACCTCTTCTACTTAGTAATTAGCACTCCATTTAGGATGGAAATACTCTGACTATATTTCCAATGGAAAAACTCTACAGCCTAAGGAGAGGGCCTTGAGACTTTATGGAACTGGAAGACACATATTGGCAAAGTCAGTGATGGCTTGATGTAACCTGGTTTCTCATTTGCTGAATCTTCACTGGAAATTCTAAACTAAGTACTTAACTTTTTCATCTAGCATTTCTGCCTCTCATATTCCTGAGGTGTTCACTTCCTCGCCAGTTACTTTAATCACTCATTCTGGGGCAAAAAAATATATATATATTCTGAACATCTATGTGTGAGCTGCTTTTGTTCTTCATACCTTTTGTCTTTTTTATTCCCTAGGTGACAGTATAAACTCAGTGGACCACATTAATTAGAGCTTTTTTACTGGAAGAAAAAAAAAAACAGCATAAGGCTCCTTGTTTTGGAAAAGGTGCTTCTTTTGGTCAGAATGTGACATTATCTTTCTCTAAACCTAGAGAAATTCTCCTAGTTAAAGCATTACCACATGAATAAAACACACATGTGAACAGTTCACTGTAGAGCAGACATTCAGTCCAACCTACCTATGGACAAATGATCTGCCTACAACTATTGGTCATAAACAATTTGACCTCATATTAAGATACAATTTAGATCTTGACATGTTTGCTTTCTGTGTCCTAAAAGAAGCAGAGAGAAGAAGATCAAATGGGCATGTGTCATTTTTGCTCACGCTTTTAGAGAAGATGTTTACAGGAGGCTCCATGCTGGCCATAGAATAAAGGTAAATCGCTTATCACAAAAAAAATTACAGAGGAAAAGTACACAATATTTTCTTATTTTATATTATATATTCCTCTCTTGCTTTCCTTATTCTTTTAGTGTTTCATAGCAATAAATTTCTAGCTTATGCTTTGCACTTCTGTGTTTTATATAGTCTTCATTTATGTGAAAGTAATTGCTAGCTTTCTCCTTGGGAATTATAGATCTCATATGATTGAAGCTTGTATTTTCTCTTAATTCCTTAAGAGGGTGATTTTCATCTAGAACAGATTCAGTTGACTAACTTAAGAAAGAGTTTCATTGACTCTCGTGGCAAATAAAACTGACATTTCCATTCTTCAGTATGAGTCACCGCTGGGGCTCAAAGTAAAGTCATCTATTTTTTTCTTCTTTTCTTGTTTATACTTTTTTGTAATCAATCAGTTTCCTGCACTGGACTACAGAGTAATTCTGCATACAATTTCCATGGAAGGGTAATAGGCTTGTGGGGCATTACTCTATACTGAATATTGATAGATTCTCGGGGGGTGGGAGGGAGAATCATTCTTTCTGGTTGTGTACTCACTGCTGAGCACACCAACCTCCAAAAGAAAGCTCCAGACCATAGTTGCACAGCGGGAGCAAATTAAACTAAGCAGGTCAGAAAAATGAATAGCTAATAACATTAAAAAAAATTTGTTGAGGGGCATGAATGGGGTGGATGGTAGATAGTGACAAAGGTAGATGGTAGACAGTGAGGGTGGACAGTATGCATTGTATACGTACATAAAATTATCTAAGAAAGAATTTAATTAATAAAAAGCACTAGCTTAAGCAAGCAAAGATTTAATATTTTAAAAAAATTAACTTTTTTACTGTGAGAATATTGCAAAACGAGGAAAACAAGATATATCAGTCATTTTCTTTTTAAATCCAGAACAAAGGAAGGAAGAAAGGCACAGAACAAATTTCTTTTAGAATGTCTACATTTCATGGCACTAATTTCCCATGTAGAAGTTAGTGAGAACGAGGGTCTGTAACAGCCTCTTTGACTCACCTGCAATTCTCAAGTGCTCTGCTTCTGCTTTTCATTTATTGGTTATTCACTGCCTAAATAAATTTAGGGTTAAATGATTAAGTGACCTTAAATACATAAGCACAGGAAAGGTTCTGTGTCTAGTCTCTGTAAGAGATTTGTAAAATATCCCTGTAAAACCAATGGGTGTTTTAGTTTTGTATTTGAGTCATTGCTTTACAACCACGACACACATTTTGCCTAAGAGGTAATTTTCCCCCCTCGTGTCCTTTAGGTATAATAGTCAACTTATGGTCAGGCTTGCACAAGTGGATGGATGGAGGAAATTCCTCAGTGGTATCAGAATTTCTGTTGCTGGGTCTCACCAACTCATGGAGAATTCAGATTCTCCTTTTTCTGTTCTTCACTGTATTTTATGTAGCAAGCATGCTGGGAAACCTTCTCATTGTGCTCACAATCATCTCAGACCGTCACCTACACTCGCCCATGTACTTCCTGCTGGCAAACCTCTCCTTCATCGATACAGGAGTGTCCAGCATCGCCACTCCAAAGATGATTTATGACCTCTTCAGAAAGCACAAGGTCATCTCCTTGAAGGGATGCATCACTCAGATGTTCTTCATTCACACTGTCGGAGGGACAGAGATGGTGCTGCTCATTGTCATGGCCTGTGACCGTTACATCGCTATCTGTAAGCCCCTCCACTACCTGACCATCATGAGTCTCAGAATGTGCATTTTTCTTTTGGCTCTTGCTTGGACCATTGGTCTTATCCATTCTGTGGCCCAACTGGCTTTTGTTATAAATTTACCGTTTTGTGGAGCTAATCAAATGGACAGCTTTTATTGTGATTTTCCTCGATTTATCAAACTTGCATGTACAGACACATACAGACTGGAGTTCCTGATCACTGCCAACAGTGGTTTCATTTCCATGGCTACCTTCTTCATCCTGATTGTGTCTTATATCTTCATCCTGGTCACCGTTCGTAAACATTCTTCGGGTGCTCCCTCCAAAGCCCTCTCCACTCTCTCGGCTCACATCACTGTGGTAGTTTTCTTCTTCGGTCCTTGCATTATTGTCTATGTGTGGCCTTCCCCTACCTTACCCATAGATAAATTTTTAGCAATTTTTGATGCCATTATCACTCCTTTTATGAATCCTGTCATTTATACATTTAGAAATAAGGAGATGAGGGTTGCGATGAGGAGACTCTTTGTTAAGGCTTTAAGTTTCAGAAGTTCTTTCATTGACAGTTCAAGAAATTCAGAGTGAGATAGAACATTTTTAAGATAAAACATTTTTATTTTGTAACAAGATGTCTTGTCTAGAAATATATACATGTTACCAATATTGGATGGACTCATGGGGTTGTATATGCATGATATATGGTCTGTATACATATGTATGTTTGTATGTATGTGTAAATATATGTATATAATTTATATATATAGCTAAAATAGTAAAACGTGAGGCCTCTTTAGAGAGGTATGAGAAAAAAAGAGAAGAAAGAAATGATGTGATTATATTTTGATTAAACATTTTTAATTTAGATCTAAGAAAACAACTTCAAGTCACTTTAACTTAGTGCTTTAAATATCTACTATGGTATGCCTCCTCAAGTACTCTCTGCATATCTGACCAGTTTTTGCTAAAGAATTCTATGGATTCTGAAAATACTGAGAAGATTTAAATTCAGCCTAAAATGTGGTTGATGTCAGATTATGTGTCTTTATGGAAGTGATGGCAAAAGCTGGAGCCTCACACACCGAGAACACTTTGTTATTATCTCAAATGTTGGAAAATTCTCTTTGATACTGGTCCTCAGAGACACAGGAGCATCTGCTAATCTGCACAGCTGCTTAGAGTCATGCCTTGTGGCTTGCTTAGTGTCTGGACAGCAGCAAGAACACACAAAGTAAAGACCTGGATAAATTCTAGGTTTCAAGACTTTTATCATCTGAATTAGTTCACCTACAGTCAGATTTCATTATTTCTAACAGTTTTAGTTGGAGCTGTAGTTAAAAAAGAAACATTGTGATCATTACAGAGAAAAGAAGGGAACTGTAATAATACCAGTGAGTGCATACTTTTTGAGACTAGAAGATGTAAATTTCTATTTTACTTGTGTGTCTGAAAACTATTTTACGTCTCATTTTATAGTCATTGGTTTTTGGCAAAGAAATGAGTGACTTGTAGGTCATTATAAATGCTTTGAATATTTTGTATGTAAAAAGTTAAAATACTGAGTTATCAATAAAATACAAAATAATATTACTGTAAATGTTGATTGTAAATATATAGGGAGTATTGAAATTAGAATAGAAAAAGCATGACAAACTATTAATGCATATAAATATAAAAATGAGGAAGAAATGTAGTATGCTTTTCATATAATACATGATTTATTTTAAATATAATCTTTGTAATTAATATAAACTTTAGGGAGAGTGTCTCACAACTTGTGTTACCAGGTGATTGAAACCAGCTATCACCTGAATATACTATTTTTCAAGTCTAGGTTATGTAACTGATATGAAACTCACCAGCCACACATAGGCTCACAAATGTCTTAACAGTACTCCTTGCAAGAAACTATGAGGAAAACTCCTTGCAAGAAAACTATGGACAATGCTGAAAGCTTCAAGCAGTACCTGTCACTGATGCCTTGCACCAACACTCCACTGAACCTCAGCTGCAGTATCAGATCATCTTGAACTTGAGACTAGATGAACTGGATGTCATTTTCAGTATCAACTATTTCAAAACCCCTCTGAAATATCCTCCAAAGGCTCCAAGGCCGGCTTCTGTCTTCAAATACAGGCATACAGGCAATAATATTGAAAGAAATTTTTCATGTATAACATACTAATAAGATTTTCATTTTCCCATAATACTTTTCTCTAACATGAAATAGCTAATCAATCTTAGTTGCAAAAGATACCTAGATACTGTTCCTCCTTGCTAGTATCCTTGTTCCTTGTTTTTGACTGGTTTTGTTGTTCTTGGCTTTGGCTTCTGGTTTTGCCTATCACACACAGCAACAAATGCATTCATGCACACACACACACACACATGCACAAACAACACACCCACAGCCCAGCATTTGGATGCACAGCACAATAGGAAATAAACTTCTAACAAGCTAAGCACTCGTTTACACACTGAAATAAATCCCCAGCACTCTGAACTAGGAATTGATCCCAAGACCTTGTTTGTGTTAGGCAAGCACTCTGACAGTGAGCTGTATCACCCAGTTTCCTGCAAGTTCTCTCTAATATTGCATGTGTGTCTTTTCACCTAACCTTTCGATGCCTTTCCTTAGTCACTCTCTTACTGTTACTCTGCTGATTCTGTCTCAGAACAGAGGCTCTTGTTAAATCCACCAAAGATTTTCTGTGAATATAATCATATGATTGTTCTTGATAGCCATCTACCATACAGGGTCCCAATTCTTCCCCCTCCTCCACATTTCTTCTGTAGGAGTGATGAGACACTGATGTTTGGGTTAACTTGACTACACTGAGATTTCATGTCAGCAAAGCACGTGAACTCTTTGTTCCCAAAGCCTGGTGTTTGTGGCAGCAGTGAGGAGTTTTAAGTATTGGTGTTCAGTGTATAGAAACTACAATAACACAGCTCAAAACTAATTTATATCACTGAACATGAGTCTAGAAAACAAGTGTCAATATTCATGATGGAATGCTGTACCATCATGAGGATTAGGAGGAGGGTCTTCACCCTAGAAGGTCCATGAGTTTGTAGAAGCTTGGAGTTCGTGAAAACTGACAAATAATATACCTTCATTCCAATGGCAGAGATCAACTTGATCACATGACCTAAGAATTCAGACAATTTCACTTTTTTTAATTGTCTGAAAGTTGAGAACACATCTTTAAGAAACAAGAAATTTTGAAATACCCCTTTTTTATCTTTTTACTGCAGCTCTCAAAAACAAATCTCTTTTACATCGAAACTCTGTACACCGGAATTTGCCAGCAGAGTCAAATGGTTCTTGAGTCTGGAGTGAGGATTGAAAGAAAAATTAATAAACCAACACACAACCCATGGGATCTTTCCAAGAGGGCTCTAGTAGACACCAGTCACCTGGTTTATTCCAGTAAATCCTTTTTTTTTTTTTTTAAGTCAGAGCAAAAGCACCTCAGTACAATGAATGAATTCACAGGGAAGTCAAAACTTTTTTACCTCCACCCCTGTCTGTGTGATCTCCATGCAAAAAAAAAAAAAGGTGTGGCCTTGACAAAACATCCCACCTGCCATCTCAAACAAAAGGAGATAGACTTAGTAGCTTATCACTGAGTCCAGTGAAGGCCAAGGTGAAAGCATATCTTTCCCCTGAGATCTAAATAACAAAGCAGCCTGGCAGACCAGCTGCTCCCAACAAACATCTAAATTTAGATAGATGCTAATAAATTCCCAACAACTGCTCCCAACTAACGTCTAAATTTAGATAGATGCTAATAAATTCAGTAGTGCCCAGATGATTGGAACAACTATTTTTTTTATTAAAAACATTCTATTTTTTAATAAAATTACTCAGTTATCTCTTAGAATGCATGTGCTCAAATGAGAAGCTTAAAATACATCTTTTAGGAATAATAGATATATAATAGATATTTCTGAGATCAATAGGAGACTCACGCTTTATATCATGCACACATACAAACACACACACACACACACACACACACACACCTGAATGTGTAATAAAAGAATACTGGCTATAATTTTTGAAAATTATCCCCTGAGATGCAAAGTTTAGCTAAATCTAAAGAACATTTCATATTACCATCTTAAGAAACGTAGAAGAAAATTATGTATAAATATTGATAAGCCCATAGAACATACTTGGTAAGAACTTTGCATTGTAATAATTACTGAATTGCAATGATTTTCAGTACTGGAAAGGCTTACCAAATAATGTTTTTATGGAACCCTCTAACATTTGATATTACTAATATATTTTCCTACTGTTACCTAAAAGTATCTTTCATTTACAAATATTAGTGCAATTTCTAAGAATGTATTCAGCATTCTATGCAACTACATTTCTCACTCCAGTGTTCATGTGTTAATCTTTTTTTTGTGTGCTGTTCTTTTTTTAATTTTTTATTAATTACACTTTATTCATTTTGTATCCCCCCATAAGCCCTCCCTCCTACCCTCCCGATCTCACCCTCCCTCCCCTTTCTGCATGCATGCCACTCCCCAAGTCCACTGATAGGGGAGGTTCTCCTCTCCTTTCTGATCTTAGTCTATCAGTTCTCATCAAAAGTGGCTGCATTGTCCTCTACTGTGGCCTGGTAAGGTCGCTCCCCCCTCAGGGGGAGGTGACCAAAGAACAGGCCAATCAGATTATGTCAGAGGCAGTCCCTCTTCCCATTACTATGTAACCCACTTGGACACTGAACTGCCATGGGCTACATCTGTGCAGGGGTTCTAGGTTATCTCCATGAATAGTCCTTGGTTGGAGTATGAGTCTCTGGGAAGTTCCCTGTGTTCAAATTTTCTTGTTCTGTTGCTCTCCTTGTGGAGAACAACTATTTCTTAAATGTGTGAGTTACAGCAATAAAAAACAAGGAAATCATGAAATTTGCAGGTAAATGGTGGGAACTGGAAAAGATCATCCTGAGTGAGGTATCCCAGAAGCAGAAAGACATAGAGGGTATATACTCACTTTTAAGTGGATACTAAACATATAATATAGTATAAACATACTAAAATCTGTACACCTAAGGAAGCTAATCAGGAAGGAGGATTTTGGCTAAGATGCTCAATCACCATTCAGAAAGGCAAAGAGGATGGACATCAGAGGAGAGAGAAAACAGGGAATAGGACAGGAGCCTACCACAGAGGGCCTCTGAAAGGCTCTACCCAGCAAGGTATCGAGGCAGATGTTGAGACTCATAGCCAAACTTTGGGCAGAGTACAGGGAATCTTATGAAAGAAGTGGGAGATAGTAAGACCTGGAGAGGACAGGAGCTCCACAAGGACAGCAACAGATCCTATAAATCTGGGAACAGGGGTCTTTTCTGAAACTGATACTCCAACCAAGGACCACTCATCGAGATGGCCTGGAACTCCTGCACAGAGGTAGCCTATGGCAGTTCAGTATCCAAGTGGCCTCCATAGTAATGGACCCAGAGACTGTCTCTGACAAGAACTAATTGGCTTGCTCCCCCTAAAGGAGGGAGCAGACTTACCAGGCCACAGAAGAAGACAATGCAGCCATTCCTGATGAAACCTGATAGGGTAGGGTCAGATGGAATGGGAGGAGGATCTCCCTTTTCAGTGGACTGGGAGAGGGACACCAGTGGGGAAGAGGGAGGGTGGGATTGGAAGGGAAGGAGGGAGGGAGGTACAGTGGAAATACAAAGTGAATAAACTGTAATTAATAAAAAATTAAAAAGAAAAAAAAACCAAATATGTGAGTTATAGAACTTTGCCCTCTGGCAGAATTTTTATTTTTAGATTATTTTTGTATGTATAATTAAAGAAAATTAGACTGTTTATTGACCTGGGACCTACGGCTGCTGTGCTGAGGTCAGTGACAAGAGGGTCATCACAGTATCCCAGTGCTGTGCTATGGCAATGGAGATTAAAAGTAAAGTCAGGAGAGATGGCTCAAAGGTTAAGAATACTGTCTGTTCTTCCAGGGGTTCTGAGTTCAATTTCCACCATTTATAATGAGATCTGGAGACTTCTTCTGGTGTTTGGGTATACATGCAAGCTGAATATTGCATAAATAATAAATAAAATAAATAATTGTTTAAATTTTTAATTAATTTGTTTTTATTAATTACAGTTTATTCATTTTGTATCCCAGCTGCAGCCCACTCTGTAGACCTCTTCCAATCACAGCCTCCCTCCCTCTTCTCCTCCCATTCTCCTTCCCCAGTCCACTGATAGGGGCAGTCCTCCTCCCCTTCCATCTGACTCTAGCCTATCAAGCATCATCAGGACTGGCTCCATTGTCTTCCTTTGTGGCCTGGCAAGGCTGCTCAGGGCAGATGATCCAAGAGCCTGCCAAACCCCTGAGGGGGGAGCAGCCTTACCAGGCCACAGAATATGACAATGCAGCCACTCCTGAGGCGATCTGATAGACTAAGATCAGAAGGAAGGAGAAGAGGACCTCCCCTATCAGTGGACTTGGGGAGGGGCATGCATGAGGAAGGGGAAGGGAGGGTAGGATCGGGAGGGGAGGAGGGAGGAGCTTATGGGGGAATACAAAATTAATAAAGTGTAATTAATAGTAAAAAAAAAAAAAAGAGAGAGAGAGAGCCTGCCAAAGAGTTCATGTCAGAGACAGTCCCTGTTCCCCTTACTAGGTAAATACTTGGATACTGAGCTGCCATGGGCTACATCTGTGCAGAGGTTCTAGATCATCTCCATGCATGGTCCTTGGTTGGAGTATCAGTCTCAGAAAAGATCCCTAGGCCCACATTTTTTCATGGAGTTGGTCTTCTTGTGGAGCTCCTGTCCCCTCCATGTCTTTCTATTCCCCCTTATTTCATAAGATTCTCTGCATTCTGCCCAAAGTTTGGCTATGAGTCTCAGCATCTGCTTTGATACCCTGCTGGGTAGTCTTTCAGAGGCCCTCTGTGGTAGGCTCCTTTTCTGTTCCCTGTTTTCTCCCTCGTCTGATGTCTGTCCCATTTACCTTTCTGAGTGAGGATTGACTCAGTTTTATAAAAATGGCTGCCATATCAAAGTAAACAGCACCCCAATTAGCTAGAGATTTGAAAATGAGAAGAGAGTGAGAGAATGGTACAAAAAAAAAACAAAAACAAAAAACAGTGCAACAAACCTAAAAAGAATTTTTAAGCAGGAAACAAAATATATAATATAAAAATGAATTTTCACCACATATCTCCTATAACCAGAAAAGACTTTTAATGGAGGGATGGAGATACCAGCACAGTCACAAAACGTTTGACCTACAAGTTGTCCTGCCTACAAGATGTCCAGAAGTAAGGATGGAGCAGAAATTGAGGTAATGGCCAACTACTGACTGGTCCAACATGAGACTCATCCTATAAGAGAGAGATAACCTTTAACATTAATAATGATATTCTGCTTCCAAACAAGAGGGTAGCATAACTGTTATCTGAATGGCTTCACCCAGCAACTGATGGAAAAAGATACAAAGACTCACAGCCAAGCATTAGGTGAAGCACAGGAAATCCTGTGGAAGAGGGGAAGTTAGGATTGGAGAAGCAAGAGAGATCAAGAACACCACAAGAAAACCTACAGAATCAACTAACCTGGGACTTACAGACTGAAGGAACTCACAGAGACTGAACCACTAACTAAAGAACATGAAAAGGTGGGACGTAGGCCCTCTGAATATATGTAACAAATGTGCAGGTTGATCTTCATGTGGGACCCCTAAAAGCAGGAGCAGGAGCTGTCTCTGACTCTGTTGCCTGTCTTTGGATCTATTTCCCCTAACTGGGCTGCCTTGTCTACCCACAATAGAAGACACAGCTACTCTTACTGCAGCATGTATGCTCAGTCAAGTTGATATCCATGGAAAGCCTCCCCTTTTCTAAGGAGAAAGATGGAGGATGGGGGAAAGGGAAGGTGAGAGAGAGGGACTGGCAAGAGAGGAGGCAAGGAAAGCTGTGATAGGGCGTGGTAGCACATGCCTGTAATCCCAGCATTCAGGTAAGCAAAGGCAGGTGGATCGCTGTGAGTTTGAGGTCATCCTGGTCTACAAAACAAGTCCAGGCCAAGGCTACATACAGAAACACTGTCTTGAGAAAGAAAGAAAGAAAGAAAGAAAGAAAGAAAGAAAGAAAGAAAGAAAGAAAGAAAGAAAGAGAAAAAGGAAAAGAAAGAAGAAAAGAGAAAGAAAAACTAAAAACACAAAGTAACATCCACAGAGAAGGGGGGCCAAGATGGCGGCGCTGGGAGAACACTGTGTCTGAGAAGAGGGACAACACACTCCATACAGTGACCAGGAGACTGAACTCTGGGCCCTAAAACAACAGCTATCGTGTTTCCCAGGTGAGTGGAGGCTCCCACAGCATGGGAATCGGTCTGGTCCACTCTCGGCTGCCCAGCCAGAACCCAAAAGAGAACCCAGCTAAGGCGGGCTTTGGGTCTCCTGGCTGGTGCCACAAGCCTGCCTGTCCCGATCACTTTCCCAGGCTGATCAGTGGGCACAAGGGTGCCTGAGAAGGGGAGTCCCAGTCTCAAAAAAACCCCACTGGGAAGGAAAGTTGCCAGACTGGTCACGGGTCACCCAGTCTTTCCCTGGAAGGTCTCACTGACTGCGGGTACCCGCCACCATCACAACTGAGCTCCCACCGCACACAGAGAGCAGCTGCGCGCCCAGCTCAAAATCCCTACTCCCTCTTCGGAGGAGGCAGGAGGCGTCCAGCAGAATCTGCCACAGACCACATTATCTGTACTCCAACCCGAGATCAGGGCTGAGAAAACCCAATCCTTTCAGGCACTCCCCCAAATGCTGCCATAACCCTGCCACGGCAAAGCAGAAGGATAAAGAGGAGCACAGCGGCTTCACAGCACCGGAACTCCAGTGCTGCCGGTGGCTCCTAGCAAACAAACTCAGGTCATTCTACACGTCCTGAGATTCTCCTGGGTCCAGCGCAGTAAGGTCTAGCACCAAGTTCTATCACCGGCGCCCCCCCGACCCCTGAGAGAGAAACCCCAGCTCAGGATCGGACTGAGAAGCCCCAACTCCTTCTGACTCTCCCCTGAGAGCACCTCCATAAGCTTTCCTTAGCAGAGGGGAAGGTCGGAGGAAAAGGACAGAGAGGCAGCCTGCCAAGGACACAGCACCCTCTCTCCAGCTCACCCAGCGGCCCCTAGCAGAGAAACCCAAGCTCTGGATCGGAGGACACTCAACCCTACCTGGTACTCTCTCGGGATCAGCAAACATAGGTTCTACCGCCAGGCTGCTTCTGGCAGAGAGATCTGGGCCCGGGATCTGGGATTGAGAACATTCAAACTAACTCTTCCCCGCGCCACCCAGGGACCAGTCAACATAACCCCTCCTGGCAGAGGGAAAGGACAGAAAGGCAGCACACAGGCAAGGTGAACACCGAGTCCTGTGGCCACAGTGTCACAGAGCTGACTGTTAGCCTACCCGCACACTTACCGCATCAGGACCAAATCAGAGAGTAGAGAGCAAGGGGAACCCCTGTGCATTCCAACTGGTCCTGCAAGAGAGTGAGTGAGCCTTCTAAGGAGAGTTTGCCCCAGACCCAGGGCCTCATCACAGAAGCAACCGGACGAGATCCCTGCCACCCACACCCCTAGTGTGGGCATCATAGTGATTCTTGGGATAGCGAACCCAACGTTGAAGCCTCTGCCTTGCAGTTCCACCAGGGTAATCCAGGCAAACAATCCCTGGATCTCAGACAGACTGCGTAATAGTGGCTTACAGGCCACTGCAATAGTCAGAGAATCCGCCCATGCACACTGCGCCCGCTAAATGCGCACGCGAATAGCACCAGCCTCACATTCCTTTCTTAGGCAAAACTGAAACCACAGTGCACATTCCCAAACCAGTGAACCTCTCTGATCTTCCTGAAAAAAACAGTCCAGAAAACAGAAAGAGATGATCATAGCCCAAACTACAATCGCAAGGAACAAACAGTGAGGATTATAAATAACCAGATGGCTAGAGGCAGACGTAAGAACACTCCCAACAAAAATCAGGACATAATGACCTCACCAGCAAACCCACAAAATAATGGACACTTCAATTCACTAGATATACAAGAAAATGACCTCAAAATTATGTTTCTCCAGCTATTAGAGGCCCATAAAGATGAAATGAACAAAGCCCTCAGAAAAATAGCCAAAGAAATCAAGACTAACCAAGAGGAAACAAATCGTGCTCTCAGAGAAATGACCACGAAAATGGAGGCAAACAAAAAAGAAATGCACAAAGCTCTCAAAGAAATGTCCACACAAATGAAGGCAAATAAAGAAGAAATAAACAAAGCTCTCATAGAAATACAGGCAATTATACCCAAAGAAGGAGAGGCACAATTAGTGATACATAGAGAGGAAACGGACAAAAAAATAGAAGCCGTCATTGAAAAGCAGGACTCCATTTTCAAACAGATGAAGGAAATGGTGCAAGACATGAAAACAGAATTAGAATCAATAAAGAAAACACAAATAGAGAAAAACCAGGAGCTGGAGAACATAGAGAAAAGATCAGGAACTACAAAGGTAAGCATCACCAACAGAATACAAGAGATGGAAGAAAGAATCTCAGGAGCCGAAGATACACTTGTGGAAATTGACACGTCTCTCAAAAAATAAAATCAGAAAAGTTCCAAACACAAAACATCCAAGAAATCAAGGACACCATGAAAAGACAAAAATCTAAGAATAATAGGAGTAGAAGAAAAAAAAAGACATCAGGCTCAAAGGTCCGGAAAATGTTTTCAAGAAAATTATAGAAGAAAACTTTCCCAACTTAAAGAAGGAGATGGCCATAAACATACAAGAGACCTAGAGAACACCAAGTAGACTAGACCAGAAAAGAAATTCTTCACGTCACATCATAGTCAAAACACTGAACCTACAGAATAAAGAAAAAATTCTAAAAGCAGCAAGGGAAAAAGGCCAAGTAACATATGAAGGTAGACCTATCAGAATCACACAAGATTTCTCAACAGAAACTATGAAAGCGAGAAGGGCCTGGACAGAAATCATACAGTCCTTAAGGAACCACAGATTCCAAACCAGACTACTATACCCAGCAAAACTTTCAATCAACATAGATGGAGAATTTAAAATATTCCAAGACAAAACCAAATTTAAACAATATCTACATAGTAACCCAGCTCTACAGAAGTTACTAGAAAGGAAACTCCAAACCAAAGAAAACAACTAAATCTAAGGAAACAGAGGAAATAGATAACTACACAACAACAACAAAAAAAAATAATACAAGCAATGAAACTAAGTGACACCACCAACCCCACATCTAAAGTAAGTAACAATTCTTGGTCACTAGTTTCTATCAACATCAATGGACTCAACTCCCCAATAAAAAGACACAGACTAACAGAATGGTTGCGGAAACAGGATCCATCATTCTGTTGCATCCAAGAAACACACCTATGCAACAAAGATAAACACTACCTCAGAGTAAAGGCATAGGAAAATGTATTTCAAGCAAATGGTTCCAGAAAACAAGCTGGAGTAGCCATCCTAATATCTAATAAAATAAACTTTCAACCCAAGTTAATCAAAAAAGATAAGGAGGGCCACTATATTCTCATCAAAGGAAAAATCCACCAAGAGAACATCACAATTTTGAATATCTATACCCCAAATACAAGAGCACCTACATTCGTAAATGAAACAATATTAAAGCTTAAATCACACATTGATCCTAATACCCTAATAGTGGGAGACTTCAACACTCCACTCTCACCAAGGGACAGATCAACTAGACAGAAAACAAATAAGGAAATAAAAACACTTACAGAGACCCTAAATCAAATGGACCTAATAGACATCTACAGATCTTTTCATCCAAACTCAAAACAGTATACCTTCTTTTCAGCACCACAAGAAACCTTCTCCAAAACAGACCATATAGTTGGTTATAAAGCAAGCCTCAACAGATACAAAAAGATTGAAATAATCCCTTGTATTCTAGCTGACCACCATGGACTTAAGCTGGACCTCAACAACAACAGAAATAACAAACAGCCTACATGCACATGGAAAATGAACAACTTGTTACTCAGCTGGGTTAAGGAAGAAATAAAGAAAGAAATTAAAAACTTCCTAGAATTCAATGGAAATGAAGGCACAACATACCCAAATTTATGGGACACATTGAAAGCAGTGCTCAGGGGAAAATTTATAGCACTAAGTGCCTGCAAAAAGAAATTCGTAACATCACATACAAACAACTTAATGGCCCAACTGAAAACCCTAGAAAAAAAAGAAGCAGATACACCCAAGAGGAGGAGACGGCTGGAAATAATCAAACTCAGGGCTGAAATCAATCAATTAGAAACAAATAAAACTATTCAAAGAATCAATGAAACAAAAAGCTGGTTCTTTGAGAAAATCAACAAGATAGACAAACCCTTAGGCAAACTAACTAAAAAGCAGAGAGAATCTATCCAAATCAACAAAATCAGAGATGAAAAGGGTGACATAACTACAGACACTGAGGAATTTCAAACAATCATCAGGTCATACTACAAAAGCCTATATGCCACAAAATTTGAAAACCTAAATGAAATGGACAATTTTCTTGATAGATGCCATCTTCCAACATTAAGTCAAGATCAGGTAGAAAGACTGAACAGCCCTATATCCCCCAAGGAAATTGAAGCAGTCATTCACAGTCTCCCCTCAAAAAAAAGCCCTGGGCCAGATGGTTTCAGCACGGAATTCTACAAGACCTTCAAAGAAGTGCTCACACCAATTCTCCTCAAACAATTCCACAAAATAGAAACAGAAGGAATATTACCAAACTCATTCTCTGAAGCGACAGTCACCCTGATACATAAACCACACAAAGACCCAACGAAAAAAGAGAACTTCAGACCTATCTCTCTTATGAACATTGACGCAAAAATACTCCATAAAATACTTGCAAACTGAATCCAAGAACACATCAAAGATATCATCCACCACGACCAAGTAGGCTTCATCCCAGGCATGCAAGGGTGGTTCAACATACGGAAATCCATCAATGTAATTCACCACATAAACAAACTGAAGGAGAAAAACCACATGATCATCTCCTTAGATGCTGAAAAAGCATTTGACAAAGTCCAACACCCATTCATGTTCAAAGTCTTGGAGAGATCAGGGATACAAGGCACATATCTAAACATAGTAAAAGCAATATACAGCAAGCCTATAGCCAACATCAAACTGAACGGAGAGAAACTTAAATAAACCCCACTGAAATCAGGGACAAGACAAGGCTGCCCACTCTCTCCATACCTTTTCAACATAGTACTTGAAGTCCTAGCCAGAGCAATAAGACAACTAAAGGAGATCAAGGGGATACAAATCGGAAAGGAAGAGGTCAAGGTGTCACTATTCGCAGATGATATGATAGTATATATGAGCGACCCCAAAAATTCAACCAGAGAACTCCTCCAGCTGATAAACACCTTCAGCAAAGTGGCAGGATACAAAATCAACTCAAAAAAATCAGAAGCCCTCCTGTATACCAAAGACAAAAGGGCCGAGAAAGAAATTAGCGAAACAACACTCTTCACAATAGCCACTAATAACATAAAGTACCTTGGTGTGACACTAACCAAGCAAGTGAAAGATCTGTTTGAGAAAAACTTCAAGTCTCTGAAGAAAGAAATTGAAGATCTCAGAAGATGGAAAGATCTCTGTGCTCATGGATTGGTAGGATTAACATTGTGAAAATGGCTATCCTGCCAAAAGCAATCTACAGATTCAATGCAATTCCCATCAAAATATCAACTCAATTCTTTACAGGCCTTGAGAAAAAGATTCTCAGCTTCATATGGAGAAAGAAAAAACCCAGAATCTCCAAAATAATCCTGTACAACAACAGATCAACTGGAGGTATCTCCATCCCTGCTCTCTAGTTGTACTACAGAGCAATAGTAATAAAAACTGCATGGTATTGGCATAAAAACAGAAAGGAGCATCAATGGAACCACATAGAAGACCCAGAAATAAACCCACACACCTATGAATACTCGATTTTTGACAAAGAAGCCAAAACCATTCAATGGAAAAAAGATAGCATCTTCAACAAATGGTGCTGGTCCAACTGGATGTCCACATGCAGAAAAATGAAAATAGATCTCTATTTATCACCCTGCACAAAACTAAAGTCCAAGTGGATCAAAGACCTCAACATAAAACCAGATACTCTAAATCTGTTAGAAGAAAAAGTGGGGAACAGCCTAGAACTCATTGGCACAGGAGACAACTTCCTGAACAGAACACCAACAGCACAGGCTCTAAGAGCAACAATCAATAAATGGGACCTCATGAAACTGAACAGCTTCTGTAAAACAAAGGACACTGTCATCAAAACAAAACGCCTGCCTACAGATTGGGAAAGAATCTTCACTAACCCTTTATCTGACAGAGGACTAATATCGAGTATATACAAAGAACTAAAGAAGCTGAAAAGCAGCAAACCAAGTAATCCAATTAAAAAATGGGGAACAGAGCTAAACAGAGAATTCTCGACTGAGGAATATCGAATAGCAGAGAAACACTTAAAGAAATGCTCATCCTCATTAGCAATCAGGGAAATGCAAATCAAAAGGACCCTGAGATATCACCTTACACCCATCAGAATGGCCAAGATAAAAAACTCAAGGGACAACACATGCTGGAGAGGTTGTGGAGAAAGGGGAACCCTCCTCCACTGCTGGTGGGAATGTAAACTGGTACAACCACTCTGGAAATGTATCTGGCGCTTTCTAAGACAATTAGGAATAGTGCTTCCTCAAGACCCAGCTATACCACTGCTAGGTATATACCCAAAGTTTGCTCAAGCACACAAAAGGGATATTTGCTCAACCATGTTTATAACAGCTTTATTTGTAATAGCCAGAACCAGATGTCCATCAATGGAGGAATGGGTACAGAAATTGTAGTATTTTTACACAATGGAATACTACTCAGCAATCAAAAAGGAGAAAAATCATGAAATTTGCAGGCAAATGGTGGGATCTAGAAAAGATCATTCTGAATTAAATATCCCAGAAGGAGAAAGACAAACACGGTATATACTCACTTATATAGACCTATAAGATATGATAAACATAATGAAATCTATACACCTAAAAAAAATAATCAAGCGAGTGGACATGGGGTAAGATAATCAATCCTCATTTAGAAAGACAGATGGGATGTGCATTGAACGCATGACAGGAGTCTACTGAGTGCATTTGAAAGACTCTAACTAGCAGTGTTGTCAAAGCAAAGACTCATGACCAAACCTTTTGCAGAGTACAGGGAATCATAAGAAATAAGGGGAGTTAGTCTGATGGGGAAAGGATAGGAGCGCCACAGGGACCAAATATATCTGGGCACAGGGTC
>NW_026585504.1:23112825-23120256 GCF_907164565.1 Psammomys obesus | reverse complement strand
AAAAAAAAAAAAAACATCCACAGAGAAGAGAGAGCACACACGTCTTGGTTTTCTGGGCTTAGCCTGTCCATCACAATATAATTCTCCTAAGTCTATCCATTTAACTATGTATTTCATTTTTCTTTACTACTGACTAAAATTAGTATGTGTGTGTGTTTCAATATATATATATTGTTGTTGTTGATGACACTGGGGCTGATTCCATCTCTGCTAAGTGTGTAAAGAAAACCTGAGAACGTGAACGTGGAACAAATTTCTCTTTACTGTAATATAGAGTCGTTTGGGTGATGCTTAGATGTGGTATAGAAGCGTCTTCAACTCTGCGAGTTCTATTTCTGGCTTCTTGAGAAGTTGCCACACTAACTTCCAAAATGGTTATAGTACTGTACACTCCCACCACCAGCAACATGTACAGATTCCTCTTTCTGAAGTCCACTCAAGAATTCATTGACGGGGTAAGATGATCAAGCCTCATTTAGAAAGACAAATGGGGTGTGCATTGAACGTATGACAGGAGTCTACCGCAGAAAGCATCTGAAAGACTCTACCTAGCAGTGTTTCAAAGCAGGTACTAAGACTCATAACCAAACCTTCGGCAGAGTACAGGGCATCATAAGAAAGAAGGGGAGTTAGTCTGATGGGAAAAGGATAGGAGCTCCACAAGGACCAAATATATCTGGGCACAGGGTCTTTTCTGAGACTGACACTCAACCAAGGACCATCTATGGATATAACCTAGAACCTCTGTTCAGATGTAGCCCGTGGTAGCTTAGTAACCAATTGGTTTCCCATAGTAAGGGGAACAAGGACTATTTATAACAGGAACTCAATGGCTGGCTCGTTGACCTCCCCACCCCCCAAGGGAGGAGCAGTCCTGTTAGGCCACAGAGGAGGGCTTTGCAGCCAGTCCTGAAGATACCTGATAAAACAGGGTCAGATGAATGGGGAGGAGGTTCTCCCCTATCAGTGGACTTGGAAAGGGGCACGGTGGAGATAAGGGAGGGAGGGTGGGATTGGGAGGGAATGAGGGAGCAGGATACAGATGGTATATAGAGTTAACAAAATGCAACTAATAAGAAAAAAATAAAATTAATTAAAAAAAAGAATTCATTGACATTTGTGTTCCCGATGATCTCCATCCTTACTAGACTGAAGTGATGTCTTAAAATAGTTTTAATCTTCATAGCCCTGAAGTCCATAAAGGTCCAATAATGGACATTCCTATATTGGTGGTAAACAACTTGTATGTAATTGAACTAGTGGCCCACTTTACAGGAAGGAAATAATTTCTGGTACCTTAAATGCAGCCAATTATCTTCATTTACTAAACCATCATAATTCTTGTCTGCATTCTCAACACTTATATCCACAGATGATGGTAGTTATAACTCCTAATCAAATGATTATCTCTAAGGATCAGGCAGAGACCATTACAGAAAGCTACCCCTGTCCAAAATACAAAGAACATATAATGATGAGGAGCCCAGCTCAGTTGGTAGATCTACAACACAAGTTCTACACCTAAGGCTCAAGAAACACCATGGAAACAGGGACAAAAATATTGTAAGAGCCAGAGCACAGGAAATCTGATGTAAGATTCTGTCTCCTAGAAACAACAGGGAAACTTAATCAATGGTACCTAAATAATATTGCTGCCAAAAAAAAAAAAGAAGTGAATAACTATACCACCAATAAACATGATTCAGATGCTTTAGGCCTTCTACATCGACACATTTTTTTTCTCTTTCTCCCACATCTTTTTTCTCACTCGTTTAAAGCTTTTCTTCTAACAGGATTCTGGGTAGCAACCCCATTGCACAAATGAGTTCATATTGGTGATCCACGGTCTCAGTGGTATCATTTGGTCAGTACTCCTCTGTGGGCCAATTAACACAATAGCAGCACTCACGTAGATGTCTGCACATGACATAATGCTACTTCTAACCAGCACAAAGGTAGACTATGCTTTGGAAATAAATCTTTAATAGCATTAGTGACATAGATAGAAATAGGCTAGGGAAGTACAATATCTACCATCCCAAACAAACAGAAGTGAATAGATTTCTTTCCAGGTGATATGCTGACTTCTACAGAAATGAATTAAGTATTACCTTGCACCATAGAAAATCCCTGAACTAAGGTTAATGGGCAAATATTAAACTAAGAGGAAGAAGAAAGACAAAACGTCAGAACGTTAAATTACTTGTTCTGCTCTACATTTGAGATCCAAATGCAAGGAGCTAGAAAGCAGCATTACAAGTGTGGGTAAGAACTGACTCTGCATCAGAGAGTGGTAAGAATTGTCTGTTCTTTGAAACACTAATGGACCTCATGTGGAAATAGATAATGATGGCTGGGGGGAGGGGGGAACAAGAATGGAAGTGTTATATGGGTTGGTATCCTCCATGTTTATTTTAAGAGCCACAGTGAATTATAGATGCATTCGAAGTAAACTAAGAAACCTAGATGCTTATGACTATAGCCTGCCTTCTCCCTCAAGCCTGCCTTCTCCCTCATTTAGATCTGCTGAGCACTGTTAGTCACTACAGGCAGCCAGACAGTCACTAAGGGGTAGCACACAACTGAAGAGTCATTACAAAAAAAGTCCAAAGTCTCCTGTATGCATTGGAGAAGAAGCCAACCCTATCAGACTATCAACAATCCTACCATTGACTGTTCTGAAATGTTACTTTACTCTCATGGTCCTAATTTCTCTGACAAGGAAAGGGGTAATAACTTGAACTCCTGTGCTAGTTTCAAGTATCAGACAAGATAGTGTATGGGGGGGGGTAGGAACCACATAGTTGTTACTGGTCTTGTTTAGGGTTGGGTTATTGCTATCATGGACTGCTGCAGAGATTCTTTGCCTGTGTCAGGAAAACTTGAAGCTCAGATATGAGTTGTGTATTGAAAAAAAATTTAAAAAACAAGATTTATCTCTTAATCTGCAGCACAGGTTCTAATTTCCTTCAGGACTCAACTCTCGTCAGTCTGACTCACAGGTGTCTTTTCTACTTCAAAAAAGTTACATGAGCACTTTACGTGCTTGGAGATCTTACAAGGTACATTTTTACAATTGCTTACATTGTGTGTGCTAAAATAGAAGAGTTAAGGGTACTGAATGTACTAGTACTTCGATAAATGTCGGGTGCATTGGGTTTGGCAGACATCTAGTAAGTTTTTGTTCGTTGATCACAAATGACTGTGATAAATGACACACTGACTTTTTACTGGCATTCTAACTGCATAACAAAAGGAATGATTCATAAATTAATTCTATAAAATATGCAGTATAAACAAGGGACAAGATAGTGGATATAGCAGTAGACCTAAGAGAAGTGGACACCATCATTATGAACAGTTTCATTGCATGACAGACTAGTACTATATTCTGAAATAACCAATATGTTAGACTTGGATTTATCATCTGCCTTAACTCAGCCTTTTTAGTTCTACAGACAATGAAATGAGAGGCAGGTGGAGAGTGAACAGAGGAAGGATTGGAAGAAAAATCTTCCTTGAGTTCCTAAAGACTTGGGCCTGGGTCCTGATTATGTTTCTCTGACTCCAAATGCAGTGTTCTTTCCACTATGTGACAAAGTATGAAAAGAAAAAAACAGAGTGGAGATGATCTTCAAATGTCAATCATGTAGAAACTTTAAATAAACTTTACAATAAAATCAAATTTAATATATTTTATTCACATAATCTGTGCTTTTTTTTTCTGCATCCTAGGTATAAATTCTGACTTTGGTCTTACTCTGATGGTTCTACAACCTAGGCTTGTAACCCTGGACTGCTATAAAGTCAAATGCTGTTAGGGTTTCTGCATCATCTTCTTCATTTCTATGAAAAAAGAGAATATAGTTTTATATGAGGTTAATTATGAGATATAATAATGAAAGTAATAGTACTATACCACTTTGCTAATTAGAGCAATCAAGGACATAAGATAAATTAAGATCAACAGGAAGTTCATGGTATTTGGGAAACACCATGGACAGGAGCAATAACCTGGGAAAGAGAATGCAGGGGTTTCTTCTCACTTCCTTTATTCCATGTGTGTTATTTCCAGTGAGTTTTGAATTGTCCTGAAGCCCTTCTTCAGGCCAGTCCTTGGTTCTTTTCTAATACTTGTCAAAAAAGATTTCCCAGTCTTTAATTGGATACTGTTAGGGACTAGAGGAAGTTAGATGTGGTGACTCAGTGCATGGAGTGACTGGCAATTTTCTGCGAATATGGGTAGAAGTTTTGCTGAGTTGTATTGGCTCTATGTGGGAATGTGTTTTGTTTACAGTTTGAAAATGATAGAGTTAATAACTCCAAACAAAGCTTGATTTTTCTCTTCTCTACCTTTTTCAGGTTTTATTGGACACAGCCCTGCTCTCCACAGCTATGGATGGAGCCAATAGCTCTGTTGTGTCTGAGTTTGTGTTCCTGGGACTCTCTAATATATGGGGAGTCCAGTTGCTTCTATTCCTCTTTTCCTCTGTGTTCTACACGGCAAGTCTGATGGGGAACCTCCTTATTGTGTTCTCTGTGACTGCGGACTCCAAACTGCATTCCCCCATGTACTTCCTGCTGGCAAATCTCTCATTTCTTGACCTGGGAGTTTGCTCTGTAGCAGCCCCCAAGATGATTTATGACCTTTTTAGAAAACACAAAGCCATCTCATTCGGGGGTTGTATAACCCAGATCTTCTTTATTCATGCTATTGGGGGCACAGAAATGGTGCTGCTCACAGCCATGGCCTTTGATAGATATGTAGCCATATGTAAACCTCTCCACTACTTGACTATCATGAGGCCACAAATATGCATTTTAATTTTGGCAGTAGCCTGGATCCTTGGAGTTATACACTCAGTGGCACAACTAGCTTTTGTTGTAGACTTGCCTTTCTGTGGACCTAATATTTTGGACAGCTTTTACTGTGATCTCCCTCAGCTTATTAGACTGGCTTGCACAGAAACCGATAAATTGGAGTTCATGGTCACAGCCAACAGTGGACTCATCTCTGTTATCTCCTTCTTCGTACTGATCATCTCTTACATCTTCATTTTGGTGACTGTTAGGAGACACTCTGCGGGAGGCATATCCAAAGCCCTATCTACTTTGTCGGCTCATGTGACTGTGGTGGTTTTGTTCTTTGGACCATTAATCTTCTTCTACACCTGGCCCTTTCCCTCATCACACTTAGACAAATTTCTTGCTATTTTTGATGCCATCCTCACTCCTTTTCTGAATCCAGTCATCTACACATTCAGGAACAAAGAGATGAAAGCAGCAATGAGGAAACTCTGGTACCAACTTTTGAGTTACAGGAAGGTATCCTGAGTACTTTTTATAACATTTGATTTTTAAAGACATGAAAGTTTTATTATGTCAAGATATAATAAGCAAATAAAGAATTGAGAAAATTATCAATAAGAGTAAGTTTATAGCTCATACTTTATTTTTAGATTTTTACATGGATGGTTGGTTTTCTGAGCCATCTTCAAAAGCAATAAAAACGCAACTACACTTGCTTACACAGAGACCAATAAATTGGAGATCATGATCACAGACAACAGAGGACTCATCTCTGTGGGTTCCTTCTTTACAGTCATTTCTTACATCTTCAGTTTGGTGACTGTTAGGAAATGCTGTTCAGGAGGCATATCCAAGGCCCTCTCTACTTTGTCGGCTCATGCAACTTCAGTGATAGTAAGAAAAATAAAGGCAGTGATATTTCAGCTCTCTACTAAATAGTTTCTATACTGGATTACATTTAAGAATTTACCAAGTTATTGTCCCCAGAACCTAGCTCGGCATGGATACAGTGAGTTAGAATTGGAGGCTTTGCTTCAGACCCTATACTGAATGCTTCATCTAAAGAATTTAATAGTCATGATAATTCTGTGCAGTATTTTACCTTGATGATTTTATTTTTCAAAGTAAATGACAGAACGTTTTCCACTTTTCCTTTATAATTACTATGTAAAATACCCCAAACAAAGTTAATTTTCTCCTTCTTTACCAGGTATAGTGTTCTTAAGCCTTCAGGGGGGGCCCAAATAGAGAATATGTCCAACAATTTACTCCTTTTTGCTGTTATATTTTCCTGTTTTAACAAGTGTTCGATAAACATTTTTGGTGATGGTAATAATGATGCATATGGGAGACAATGGTTGTAGTTGGAGCTGAATTAAAACAATGAATAGGCCCTAAGCATCCTGTGAGAATGCTAAAATGGTAGAGGAAACAGGTTCAACCAGGCCAGTAGGCCTGAAGACTGATGATAATCTGACATTAATTTTGTTTGAAATTATTAAACCACCCCACTCACTACCCAAGTCCTCCTCCAGAGTCTAGCTTGGCAAGCACATTTGAGCACAGCTTTTCCATAACCTTCCACATCTGGCCAGCGTCCCACAACTACTCACCAGGCCTACTCTGGCCACCTATGCCTGCACCATAGCTGACTTTTGGGCTTCTACCAGGACCTTCCCTACCTACAACCACCCACATGCTTCTTTTTGACAACCTCCAACAACTAATATACATTTATCATATTCCATTGATTCAATTCTAGCATAAACCAAGTAGGTAATATTTTCTTTTTTAATGTATAAATAATATATTCAATATTTATTATTGTAAAAAAATTATTTATTTGCTTTACATTCAGATTGTAACCCCCTCCTCTCACTCCTCCTTGTCTCACCCTCCCTCCCTTTTTTCCTTATCCCCCTCCCCTATTCCTCAGAAAAGGAGAGACCCCCCCAACTCCACGCCAACAAATCAAGTCAAATCAGGACTTAACACATCCTCTTCCACTGTGGCCTGGTGAGGCAGCCCCGCCAGGAGGAATATTTTCATTCTTGTGTTATAGATTAGAAAGCTAAGACACACAACAAAGCTCACTAATTAGACCAAAGACACCAGCTGGCAAGTATTAGATCTATGCTATCATGCCAAACAGCCCTGCTTTGAATCAAAATCCTCATCTACCTCTAGAAAAGGGAAGCCCTTCACCTGTACTTATAAATTCTAAACACATTTTATAACTTCACAGAGCACTATAAAATAGTAAGCAAACATCAACTCAATGAAATGTGCTATTTGAGATTTATATTCTGTAATTTTAATATTTCATGAAATAGCCCAGTCTTTTCTATTAAAAGGGAATAAGACTGGGTGGTAAATTTTATACTAAATTAATTCTATATTCTTCTACAGTCCAAACACAATTGTGCATAACTGAAGGACAGTGAACCATCTATTGCTAACTTATTCGATGAGAGAGTTGTGACATTCGAGAAACATATTGAAGCCTAAAGGGACATTTTATGGAGTTTTTTCGTTATCACGGAACCTGAGTTTGTATTGTATGATGCAGAAGATTAGCCAGTTTTAACTAGGTTTGATTAACGGGGGGGGGGGGGGGGGGGG
>NW_026585504.1:23107379-23112725 GCF_907164565.1 Psammomys obesus | reverse complement strand
GGGGGGGGGGGGGGGGGGGGGGGGGGGGGGGGGGGGGGGGAGTGATCGCCAAGCATGGTTGTTAGCTGGTGAAGTTCCTGTATACAGTGGAGCATATTTACTGTTGCTCGTATTTCCCCATCCATTAATCCAGATGATATAGAGAATGCCTAAGTCACCTTAAAGCTCTTTGTCTGTCTTCTGTCAGTATTTTGTCCCTTGTAGTGCTGTACTGGTAAACTGTTTTCCTCCACCCAGTCACTTTCCCACAACATAAATAAATCCACTCCCATTTTCTCCCCAGGAGTTGGTGGTGGCTTTGGGCTTTTGGATTCTGTGGGATAGGATTTGGATTCTGTTCTGTAGACTGAGACTTGTCCTGAAGCACCCAGCGGACCATGAGGAAGCCTATCTGGGCAGTTTTCCCACCTCATCTGGCTCCCTCATTCTCTTTCTCTTTTCGCTGCTGATGGTGAAATGAATCTCATTCTACTCCTAGATCAATTCATTCTATTTTAGAATTAGTGTGTACCATGAAGCCTTGCTGAACTAAGTTTTGTATATTTTTAAACTATTTAAATAAGAAGACCTATGCACTTTTTTAAATTATTGTCAAGAGTCACACTATGCTGGTAGAGAAATAAAACTGAGTAAATTATCTGCATAAAGGCATCAAGCACTAGTCAGAAAACATAGTATGTGCTGCTGGGGGAGTAAAGTAAGATGAACAATACACAACTACAGATTTCTAGGCTACCACCACCCAGTAGAAGAGAGGGTTGTGAAAACAAATATTGTAACACAACACATGAATGACATATAATGATATCTATTTCTGCTTCTCCGTAACAATTTATGCATTTATATCTACATCTACAGCAATTTGTTGGTGTAAAAGTGGAAACAAACAACAGCCCAAGAAGTCTTCCTGGGACAAGAAATGAATTTTGTGTTGAAAGTTGAGTAGGAAAGTTGAGTGTCCTAGAGTTCTAGTCTGTGGCTTAGTGACCTTAGCTCCTGATTTTACACTGTATGGTCAAAAATGCTGAGAGCATAGATCTGAAGTGCTCCCACTATAGCAAAGTAATGGTGGAGTTAGTAGCTATGTTAATTAACATCTCTATAACATACAGTTCTCTTTCACTATGTATATCAAAAGACAGTTTTGTACAATCAAATATATATAATTTTCTTTTAAGTTAAACATCAAGAAAGTTGGTTGGGGAGGAGAGATGAACAGAAGATTGTCGACTAGATGTTAAAAAAATATTTCACACCTTGTAATTATCATTCAAAGATATTGAATACTGTTCAAAAGCAGACATAATGGATGGGTTTCTAAAGTCTTTTATTGGATCATGGGGAATAAAGATACAGCTGAAATGGTAGGCAGAGGGAATAGAGACCTACTTGGTGGGCTGGAGGAAGAGCAATAAAAGATAATGGAAATGTTGTCACCCTGAGAAAAACATGATTCCATTTCCGTTCTGAAGATCAGCTTGACTACAGTAAAGGTGCAAAGTCCAGAACATCAAAGCTCGAGGTTCCTACCCAGTTGCAAAAGCACTCCTTCTGAGATTTGTGCAGGTAAAAACTGCCTCATAAAACAAAAGATCAAAAGGGTAAATTGAAAGTGAGACAGAACTGAAGATTGATTTCTTTGACTTGATTATTTCTCTTGCTCATAAACAGTTGGTAAAGCTAAAGGCCAGCTTTACAAATTGTATAACTCAAACTTCATAAAGTAATAACAAATAACTAATAAAATTATACTGATGACCCACCTGCTATTTAATTTAAAATTAGATATGTGCATCTAATTTTATAAATAAGTGATGTAAAATCGTGCTTTAACATCATTATGGCAAGTAGTTTTTGAATTTACTCTAAATTCAGTTACAATTTGGGGGGATTTATTTTTTTATGTATGAGAAAGATAGAATGTCACCTGTTTTTAGGTGCCCAATAAGCCCTGAAGATGCCATTGGATATCTTCAGACTGGAGTTACAGTGGTTACAGGCACCACCCTTCAACCCTCATTTCCAGAATGGGTTCTGGGAACCAAACTCAGAGCCTTCTCAAAGTATTTTTAACCAAACCTTCTCATAAGAGAAAAAGTGATTGAGTCTCATCAGCATGTAACAGCAGAGAGTATTTCATGAAGCCTGAATCTGCATTTACTAACATGTCCTAAAATTCTCAGCATTGAAATGTAATACTACAGTAATATAAATGGAATCACAAAAACACATAAAAAATACTAATATGAACTGAGGTCATTTACCTAACGTTAATTTTTTTAATTTTTTTAACTTTTGTTAATTACACTTTATTCACTTTATATCCCCCCCATAAACCCCTCCCTCCTCCCCTCCTAATCCCACCTTCCCTCCTCCTTCTTCATGCATGCCCCTCCCCAAGTCCACTGATAGGGGAGGTCCTCCTCTCCTTCCTTCTGATCTTAGTCTATCAGATCTCATCAGGAGTGGCTGCATTGTCATCTTCTGTGGCCTGGTAAGGCTGCTCCCCCATCAGGGGGAGGTAATAAAAGAACAGGCCAATCAGTTTGTGTCAGAGGCAGTCCCTCTTCCCATTACTATGGAACCCACTTAGACACTGAACTGCCATGGGCTACATCTGTGCAGGGGTTCTAGGTTATCTCCATGCATGGTACTTGGTTAGAGTATGAGTCTCTGGAAAAACTCCTGTGTTCAAATTTTCTGGCTCTCTTGCTCTCCTTGTGGAGTTCCTGTCCTCTCCAGATCTTACTGTTTCCCACTTCTTTCATAAGATTTCCTGCACTCTGCCCAACAGTTGGCCATAAGTCTCAGCATCTGCTTTGATAGTCTGCAGGGCAGAGTCTTTCAGAGGCCCTCTGTGGCAAATACAACCTTGATGTATGGATTTTAGTTAAAGCAGGAACGTTATACCTTCTGCACTGTATTCAGCCCTGCCATTTCCAGACTGCACAGGAGAATGCAAGGATTTGTAGGTAATGTAAGTAGAGATCAAGCTATATGACTCTTTTGATGCTTTTGCTGCTTAGGGTGGACTTTTCTGTTGTTGTCTTTTGGATGCATAAAGACTTTTGTCATATCTTCCAAACTTCCATTCCTTGAACACCTCAATTAATCAGAAGTAGAAATATGATATGATATACGTTTGTATACATGATATGGTCCATTGATGCAGAGGATTTTCTTGCTATAGTGTACTGAGGAGGCCCTTTTCAATTTCAGTAACTAAGCTGTGTTTCTACTTTAAGTTACTGAAACTTATTTGAGAATTAGAAGTCTCTTCAGCACAAGGCACACAAGGGACCATGTGACCAAATCAAGCCATGTGTGTAGTATCAAATTTTAAACTCTTTGAGAAGATATCTTAAGGGATAGCAAGATGGGTGATCAGGTAGGGAGAGACTTGCCACCACACTGAACAAGCTGAGGCCGATAACCCAAACTCAAATTGTGAAAGAAACCCAAGCTGTCCCCTGCAAATTGTCCCTCTGAAAAGCAGGTTGTAGCATGAGCACACAAATGTACCAGGTAGGGGAGAGCAGAGAGACAATACCTAAATAAGAAAGGAGGACCACTAAGTAGGTCCCTATTCCCTCTGCCTACCATTTCAGCTGTATCTTTATTCCTCATGATCCAATAAAAGACTCTAGAAAATAAGCAGACTTATTACAAACCTGCTGCATATAAGAGAAAAGCAGACATGGGAGACAGCTGACATTACTTTTAGCAGAAGTTGTACTAACGCCATCTCAGGACAGTGGCGACACACACATCACATTGAGCAAGGTTACACCAACCTGTAACCCCAGAACCCGGGAGACAACAAAAGGGGAATCACAAGCTCAAGGCTAGCTTCGGCTACATAGTGAGATGATTTATCAAATGAAAAGGAGGTCAGGTCATTTCATTTATCAAATGAAAAGGAGGTGACTTCGTTCTAATGGAGACTTGGCTAATCCATACAACTCAAAATCATTGGGCACAAAATCTCTGGCTGATGAAGAATATTGTGTAACTATTCCTGCCAACAGGTGGGATCTAGTTCTTCGATCTTAAAGCTGGTTTGGTGCCCAAGGTTGCTTTCACCAATGGGGTGTAGCAAAGGTTTTCTTTCATGAATTCCAGAAGATAGGGTGCTTTGCAGCCTATGCTTGGGACTTTTTTCTTCTTGTATTCCTTGATCAACAATCAGGAGCTAACAAACCTGGGACAAGATTAACAAACAAAAGACTGTCTTCAAAGAAGTGCCTAGACTACAGATCTCCAAGGCTCCGGGCATGTGTGTGAGGCCAAATAAACCCTTCTAAATCCAGTGTGCTAGATGGCCTATACTTCTGGGAAATTCACGTAAAGACCAGAGAAACTACTCAGCTTCTGAGCCTGAATTTTAGGCTTCTGCATTGCTAAACTATTTTTAAGGTACTGTGTAATCACCAAAGGAAAATTATATACTATATAATTATAATTTAAAAATGGCCTTTTCTACAAAGCTTTTAGCAAAAGTAACATATTTTACCTATAAATTTTAGGTTCTGTTGATTTTTTTTTTAAGGAAAAAGTCTTGTCCTATGAAAGGTCAAACTGTAAGTGAATTGTCTTTTAATCATTTCACCAGTTCTTTGAGTTCCTAAATTTGAGCTATTCTTATTGACTTCTGTTTTTCTCTCCAGATCACATAACAAATTACCTCAGTGTTGACCACGCAGCTGTCCCTCTTATCACCTCTAATTTGGTCAGCCTTTACCATGGGAAATGGATTAAATTCTAGAGTCAACATTAGAGGACATTTTACTCCTTTTATCTCTCCATATCTACCTTCTTATGAAAATGATAAATTACACTTTTACTTGTTAAAAGTATATATTTTCAACTTGATGGAGTTTCTTTTCTTATAAATAAGAAAGCATATTTAAATATGTAAAATTATATGATAGTCACAAATACTAAATCCCTAGTCTCTCTTTTTTCTCCTCAAGTGACCCATTGCCACATTTTTCCCCCTTGGCTCTGGCCAAATTTCTGTGATCCTTGGAAACAATTCCCTTGACCAAATGTACTCAGAATAGCAATCCCAGAATTCGATGGCTGCTCTGAAGTAGCTTTCTAGTGCTGCTAATTAACAGGCATTCCCTCTGTGGAGGTATTGCACTTGACTTTTTATGCCAAGCCATAGCAGAGGCTAGAGCTCAGTAGGTTCAGATTGTCTAACCCATGACCATTTCAACAATGATCCAGGTAGGTTAGATGGATGGAAGTTTCCCTTTTGTTAGTCTCTCTGGTTAGCATGCAAAATACTGAACTCTGTGTGTGTGTGTGTGTGTGTGTGTGTGTGTGTGTGTGTGTGTGTGT
>NW_026585504.1:23104452-23107369 GCF_907164565.1 Psammomys obesus | reverse complement strand
TGTGTGTGTGTGTGTGTGTGTGTGTGTGTGTGTGTGTGTGTGTGTGTTCTACTTCACTCTTTTTGATCCATCCACTAAACCCTTCCTTGTACCCCTCTCTAACCCTCTGACACAAACTGTCTTTGAAGAACGTAAGAATTTCAAGTGGAAACACATAGAGCAAAGGGAGAATCTAGTCAACCAGAAGGAACAAACTCAACATTCATATTGAAGCATGTTATCCATCAACTAAAGTGTACAAGTCAGAGGGATGAACAAAACATACCATGTTCAGCAAGGTGGAGGTTACTCCCGTGGCACTGTCATGGAAGTCTTCTGCATGCATCCCACAAAAGGAATAAAGAGTGAAGGTATAGCTAAGTAGAGAAAATACCAAAAATTTTGGACAACAGTAAAGAAACTAGGTGCCATATATACTGGTTGTTGGGCTGAATTCTAAATGCAAATGCAATATTTATAGGTATACAATAGGCTGTTAAGACACGTGCTCGTATTTTTTAATTGTTAAATCTGGATAATTAGCAAACAATTATCATTTCTTTGTGTTGAAACCCTCAGCATCCTCTCTTCTTACAAGTTCAACAAGTGATGTGTTGTGGTTCCTTGGGCCACAGACAGGAAACAAAGCATATGATAATCACAGCGAAATAAACGGGTGAAATGAAAGTAACAAGTAGTGTTGAGACCAAGAGTCAAACACACTTAACTCCAGATGGGCCAACAACTTGTTCTGTGGCTTAAGCAGAGTTGTCTCCCTTCCTGGATCTTTGCCTCCTTAGTTTAGAAAAAAAAAAAAAAAAACAGTCACATACTGTAGCAAAGTTTCACTGGGGTGACAGGAGCCTCCAGCTCTGATCTTCTGACAGCAATGAGGACTTTCACGTGGAAGAATGCAGCTGTAATGACCAACATTTACGACACTGAGCTACTGACCTGAGCTCTCTCTGTCCATCTCGGGAAGAAGAAGAAACAGTGGAGAAACTTGTTGTGAACGGACTGCCCTCTTTCCAGGAAATTTTCAGCACTATGCAGAAACTCTACTTTAGTTCAACTTTGTTAATAATTGTTTGAGGTGGTTACCGAGTAGAGAATAGCCAGTCTTTTCCAAAGAAAATTCAAATATTGATTTGGAATTAACAAAAACTGCAGAATTATCAGATTGCTTCATCAATAGTAACTTCAGGTGATTTAAAGTGGATTTTTCTGCTTATGTTGGCCCCGGATGGGATAAACAGCACAGAAGGGAGTGCGCTGCTCCACAGAGGGTTTCTGAGGCATCTCTTGCTCTTACATTTTACACTGTGTGGTGGAGGTGTGAGCGGAGAGTTTTGCTCTGTGATGAGAACAGTCCTGAGACTTAGGACACTGAAAAGACAATGGAACTAAGGTCTGTAACCTCATTAATAAACTCTATTCAGTTAACTATATGATTTCAATCTGTTTTCAATGAGAGATCAGATTCAAACTGCGATTCTGCCCTCTTTAAAAAAAAAATTGTTCTGTAAAGACAAATAAAAAAAATTGAACCCTGGGTAACTGAGTTTAAGTATAAGCAGAGCACTGACAAGCTGGACAGTCCAGAACAATGTCCGCACTGGCTTTCCAGATTTTTACAAGCTACTGTAACTTTTCCACTTTTAAATGTTTGCCATCTCAAAGATGAACAGCAACAATACTGTTCAATAGCAACAATAAGGTGTGCTATTTACCTAGTATTCTAAGTCACATACTGAAGACGTTTTCAAGCCATTGAACTTAAAACAGTGCTTTAGCCAAAATAACAAAGAAATGTTCTGTCTTTGTCCACCTTACTCACATAAATATACATGTGACTGTACTCAGATTTTTGAATCTTGGATGTAGAAGAGCTGAATCAGAGCAGATGACTATGTAGACACTTGGAAAACATTTCAAACTTAACCATTTGCTTTCTCTGCCATCAGGTGTGATCCTGCCTGCTTCTCCATCCACCCACAAACCTCGAATTTTGTTAAATGTTCAAGCTCCTATCTGACTAATAAGGAAAAGCTAATGTGTTGCTCTTTTGGTGTGGATTTGATTTAATAGTAAATGAGCTTAAGAATCTTCACCTACAAGGAGACAGGTCCTCACCGCACGCTCTGACGTGTTCTCACTTGTTCTTCATGGAGATTTATAACACATTGCTCTCATTCTGTGTGCCCCTTTCATTGGTGGTTTCCACTTTTTTCCTCCACCGAAGATCAATCAGTCAGAATCTGCTCCACAGTAGCCATGGTTTTCTTACTTTCTCCAAAAACACCCAGTGGGTGCTATCAACCTGCATTCTCTTCCCTTATTTTTCACCTTCCATTTCAGTTTACAGATAAGAGAAATGTCCATCTCTGAGCCTAAAATATGTATATAGGCATTTTACTGTGATCATGTATGTAGTATTAATATATTAAGAAATTTCCAAATTATGGAAACCACAGTCACTTAAGAATTTCAAACTTCCATACATCCATGGAATTTCAAATGTTCCATCAAATTTCAAGCTGTCAAATTTGCCTGCAAATTTCATGATTTCTTTGTTTTTAATAGCTGAGAAGTATTCCATTGTGTAAATGCAACACAATTTCTGTGTCTATTCCTCAGTTGAGAGATATCTAAGTTGTTCCCAGATTCTGGCTATTATCCAAGCAAATGAGTTCATTTGTTTGATATATTTTGGACAAAAAGATATATGCGAGGAATACAATTTGTATTTATTTGGCTTGAGGGAAACACATTTTTATATTTTTATGTTTTGAAATTTAATATAATTATATCATTTCTTCCCTATAATCTCTTCTATATATTCTCTCATGCTTTGTCTCAAATTCATGGCCTTTTTCTGTAATTTTTGCTACATGTATATGTATATGTATATGTATATGTATATGTATATGTATATGTA
>NW_026585504.1:23050975-23104442 GCF_907164565.1 Psammomys obesus | reverse complement strand
ATGTATATGTATATGTATATGTATATGTATATGTATATGTATATGTATATGTATATGTATATATACACATATATGTATTATTCTTAAATACATAAATACAAAGTGCTCAATCCGTAAAATGTTATTTGTATGTATATGATTTCAGGTTGACTGCATAATTTACTTATTGACATCAGTTGGGAGACTCTCTCCTGGAGAAGCCTAGCTCTCCTGCTCTCAACATTCCCCAGTGGACAAATAATTGATATTTTACTTAAACTATCTCCAAAGGCATATTTATCTTTCATGTGCCTTTTTCAAATGAACGCTGTTGTCCTAAACCAGAGTTTCTCATTATTCTCCTATTTCAGGTAACATGAGGATTTTTACAGCCTCCAGAGGCCATGGGTGAAGCAAACCGCTCTGTGGTATCTGAGTTCGTGTTCCTGGGACTCTCCAACTCATGGACAATCCAGCTATTCCTCCTCCTCTTCTCCTGTGTATTCTACGTGGCAAGTCTGTTGGGAAATGTTCTCATTGTGCTGACTGTAACTTCAGACCCCCAATTACAGTCCCCTATGTACTTTCTATTGGGCAATCTTTCTGTCATTGACTTGATTTTTTGCTCCTCCACTGCACCAAAGATGATTTACGACCTTTTCAGAAGGCACAAAACTATCTCTTTTGGAGGCTGTATCACTCAGATCTTTTTTATCCATGCAGTTGGGGGCACTGAGATGCTGCTGCTCATAGCCATGGCTTTTGACAGATATGTTGCCATATGTAAGCCCCTGCACTACATGACCATCATGAGTCCACAAAGGTGCATCTTGATTTTGGTTGCTTCTTGGATTATTGGCTTCATCCACTCAGTGACTCAGTTGATTTTTGTGGTAGACTTGCCTTTCTGTGGCCCTAATGAATTAGATAGCTTTTTCTGTGACCTTCCTCGGTTTATTAAACTTGCTTGTGTGGACACATACACGTTAGGATTTATGGTTACTGCCAATAGTGGGTTTATTTCTGTCGCCTCCTTTCTAATTCTGATCACCTCTTACATATTTATTTTAGTGACCGTTCAAAAGAAATCTTTGGGTAGTTTACATAAGGCCCTCTCCACTCTGTCAGCTCATGTCATGGTAGTAGTTTTGTTCTTTGGACCCTTAATCTTCTTTTACATGTGGCCATTTCCTACATCACATATGGATAAATTTCTGGCCATCTTTGATGCAGTTATTACTCCTTTTCTAAATCCAGTAATTTATACACTTAGGAATAAAGAGATGAAGGTAGCAATGAGAAGAGTATTCACTCAGTTTATTAGTTACAATAAAATTTCTTAAGTATATTAAAGTACACAAATCACACTAGAATTTGAGAGGAATATGGCTATACATGTTGTTACATCTGTCTAGACTGTTTCGGGTACTAACATATGATGTGCCCTTGCTTGCTTTCTCCCCAAAACTGAAATGAAATACCAACGAATAAATTGTTTCTGCAAGAAACTTGATGGGACAGATAGACGGCTCAGTGACTTAGAACACTTAGCATTCTTACAGAGGACCAAGATTTGGTTCCCAGCACCCACATGGAGGCTCACAACTATCTGTAATTACGGTTAAATAGATCTAATCAGCTCTTCTGGTCTCTGCCAGAACCAACATGCATGTAATACACATACATACTTGCAAGAAAATCACTTATATACATAAAATAAAAAGATCTGTCTTAATAAAAGCATATGTAGTTGAAAACTCAAGTTTGTGCATGCCATCTTTCACCAATGATGTTACCTGGGTATGATGATGAATGCAATAATGAAAAATATTAAAGCATTTATTTGTATCTGGGAGCAGTGGCACACGCCTATAATCCCAACATTCAGGGAGGCAGAGGCAAGTGGATCTCTGTGAGTTTGAAGCCAGCCTGTTTTACAAAGTGAGTCAAGGACAGGCAAGTCTACACAGAGAAACCCTGTCTCAAAAAGAAAGAAAGAAAGAAAGAAAGAGAGAAAGAAAGAAAGAAAGAAAGAAAGAAAATCTATTTTTAAAAATTAGTATGTGATTTTTTTATCTATTTGTATTTTCCAATTTTGAGATTATTTGCAAATTTAAATCTTACTATAGTTTCTAGTTTATCTAATTTTTTTATTATCATAATTATTTATCTTCTGTCCCTTCACTCTCTTGTTTGTCAACCATTTATGTGCTGATCTGGCTTCTTCAAAGTCCAGTGAAGAGACAAAAATCTCATCTTTGGGGGGAAGATAAATTTTAATATAAAGAATTGTTGACTAGCTATAAAACTATGCTGGAAGTTTTTCGTGGGAACCTATCGCTTCAGACAATTCTCCAGCAGCACAAACCAGTCCAAAATGGGCTCAAGGTGCATAATCAATGCAGCCTCTAAGCAGTTCTGTTTCCACGCAAAACAAAACAAATTGTGAATATTTTACAATCATGATAAATTTTTGATATAAAAAATATGCTGTGTGGGCCACTCATTACACAGTACAAAGTGGGTAGAGGCATTACATTCTACATTATTATATTATATATTTATATTATATTATTATTTTATATTATATTATTATATAAAATAATAACCTGTCAATATCAATAGAAACTGAAGCACTTCTGTTACTTCCTCTGAATATTTTGTAATAAAAAAGTGCATGCTTCATTATGGCACACAAACAATAGAACATATTTACTTTCTATTTTTGATGTAATATATTACAATATTTCTCCCTTCCCTTTTCTCTCCCTATTCCCCTTCAAATTCATGTTATTTATCAGTTGTAATTGTATGCATATATGTGTGTATATACACATATTATCCCTAAATATAACCTGTTCTGTCTGTATAATGTTGCTTGTATGTATATTTTCAGAGTTGATCATTTGGTATTGGATTAACCAATTGGTATGCTCTTCACCGGGGAAGACTATTTCTCCTCCTCTCATCATTCCTTAGTTGCCTGTAGTTCTTTGTGTAGGGCTGAGGCCATATGGGCCTTTCCCATCCCCATTGCCATCTACTGGTGTTGTCCGTGTTCATTCAGCACATGTTTGGAAAGCTGTGTTGCTGGGAGTTTATTGCTGTATCTTCTGACATTACTAGAGACACAGTCTCACAAAAACACCTTGATCTGGCTCTTACAATCTTTCCACTCCCTCTCCCTCAATGTTCTTTGAGCCTTAGGTGTGTGAATGTCATATAGATATAGCCACTGGGTCTGGGCTACACAACTCTTTATTTTGGTTGCAGTTTTCTGTAGTGGTCTCCATCTGTTTTAAAGAGAAGTTTTCTTGATAAGGGGTGAAGATTATACTTCTCTATAGGTGTAAGGATAAATGTTTATAGATTGTTGTTAGGAATTATGCTGGTTTAGTAAAGTAGTGGCTGTAGATTTTTCCCCAATCACTTTACTTTACTATGACTTTACTTGCACTTAGTAATTAGCAATGTTTACAGTATCAGGAATGATTTTCCTGTTGTTGACAGTGTCATAAGACCAATTAGAGATCTTTTGATTACCACCAAGGCCTATGTGCCACTAATGCGCCCTTAAGATTATCATACCATCCTGGTGGTTGATGCAGTTTATTATATCCATCAAGAATATGGTTATATTCTTCCTGACTCCAAACAACAGGTACAGTGAGGGACAATGAAGACATTTGAACAACTAAATCCATTTGTTAAATGCAGCAAATATGAGCTGGGCATCCTTGATAGCAAAACAAAGGTGCTTTGAAAGACACAAATTAAGTTAGACAAAGACTGTACTTAGACACTACAGTGTATCAAATTTGTAATTTATAAAAGTCATTATAAGATAATTTAAAATATTCTTGTAGTGACTTAACTTGTGTAGTTCACACATATAGAGAGAAAGTTCTGTATTCAAAGCTATTGATACCATTTCGAAGAACTTATTAGAAACTAAACATTAAAAGTTAAATAGACTTTATTTTCTTTCTTTATTTCTACAATTCAATGAAAATGAAGGCATAACATACCCAAACTTGTGGGACACAATGAAAGCAGTGTTAAGATGAAAGTTCATAGCACTAAGTGCCTTCAAGAAGAAATTCGAGACAGCTCATTCAAGCAACTTAATGGCTCATTTAAAAACCCTAGAAAAAGAAGAAGCAGACACATCAAAAAGGAGTAGACGGCTGGAAATAATCAAACTCAGGGCTGAAATAAATCAATTAGAAACAAATGAAACAATTCAAAGAATCAATGAAACCAAGAGTTGGTTCTATGAGAAAATCAACAAGATAGACAAACCCTTAGCCAACCTAACTAAAAGGCAGAGAGACACCATCCAAATCAACAAAATCAGAAATGAAAAGGGAGACATAAATACAGACACTGAGGAAATCCAATCATTGGGACTTACTTCCTTCAAAAGTCTATATGCAACAAAATTTGAAAATCTAAATGAAATGGACAATTTTCTTGATCGATTCGACTTACCAAAGCTGAATCAGGACCAGGCAAATCAATTAAATAGTCCTATCTCCCCCAAAGAAATAGAAGCAGTCATCAAAAGTCTCCCATCCAAAAAAAGCCCAGGACCAGATGGCTTCAGCGCAGAATTCTACCAGAACTTCAAAGAAGAGCTAACTCCAGTTCTCTTCAAACTATTCCACAAAAGGAACATTACGAAATTCATTCTATGAAGCCACAGTCACCTTGATACCTAAACCTCACAAAGACCCAACAAAGAAAGAGAATTTCAAGCCAATCTCCCTTATGAACATTGATGCAAAAATACTCAACAAAATACTTGCAAACCAAATACAAGAACACGTCAAAGATATCATCCACTATAATAGGCTTAATCCCAGGTATGCAGGGATGGTTCAATATATGGAAATCCATCAATGTGATCCACCATATTAACAAACTGAATGAAAAAAAAACACATGATAATCTCCCTAGATGCTGAAAAAGCATTTGACAAAATCCAACATCCATTCATGTTTAAAGTTTTGGAGAGATCAGGGATACAAGGCACATATCTAAACATAGTAAAGGCGATATACAGCAAGCCTATAGCCAACATCAAAGTGAACGAAGAGAAACTTAAAGCAATCCCACTGAAACCAGGACAAGACAAGGCTGCCCACTCTCTCCATATCTCTTCAACATAGTGCTGGAAGGCCTTGCTAGAGCAATAAGACAGTTGAAGGAGATCAAGGGGATACAGATTGGAAAGGAAGAAGTCAAATTATCACTATTTGAAATGATATGATAGTATATGTGAGTGACCCCAAAAACTCTACCAGAGAACTCCTACAGCTGATAAACACCTTCAGCAAAGTGGCGGGATACAAAAATCAACTCAAAAAAATCAGTAGCCCTCCTATATACAAAAGACAAAAGGGCTGAGAACGAAATTAAGGAAACAACACCCTTCACAATAGCCACAAATGACATAAAGTACCTTAGAGTAACCCTAACCAAGCAAGTCAAAGACTTGTATGAAAAAAATTTCAAGTCTCTGAAGAAAGAATTAAAAGAAGATATGAGAAGATGGAAAGATCTCCCATGCTCATGGCTTGGCAGGATTAACATAGTAAAAATGGCCATCTTACCAAAAACAATCTACAGATTGAATGCAATTCCCATCAAATTACCAACACAATTCTTTACAGACCTGGAAAGAAAAATTCTCAAATTTATATAGAATAACAAGAAACCCAGAATTGCTAAAACAATCCTCTACAATAAAAGGTCTTCTGGAGGTATCTCCATACCTGATCTCAAGCTGTACTATAGAGCAACAGTAATAAAAACTGTATGGTACTGGCATAGAAACCGAATGGTGGATCAATGGAACCGAACAGAAGACCCAGAAATAAATTCACACACTTATAGACACCTGATCTTTGACAAAGATGCCAAAATCATACAATGGAAAAAAGACAGCATCTTCAACAAATGGTGCTGGTCTAACCTGATGTCTACACGTAGAAAAATGCAAATAGATCCATACTTATCACCCTGCACAAAAGTAAAAGTCCAAGTGGATCAAAGACCTCAACAGAAAACCATACACGTTAAATCGGCTAGAAGAAAAAGTGGGGAAAACCCTAGAACTCATTGGCACAGGAGACAACTTCCTGAAAAGAACACCAACAGCACAGGCTCTAAGAGCAACAATTAATAAATGGGACCTCATGAAACTGAAAAGCTTCTGTAAAGCAAAAGACACCATCATCAAAACAAAACGACAGCCTACAGATTGGGAAAGAATCGTCACCAACACTTTATCTGACAGAGGGCTAATATTCACTATATATAAAGAACTAAAGAAGCTGAAAGGCAGCAAACCAAGTAATCCAATTAAAAAATGGGAAACAGAGCTAAACAGAGAATTCTCTGTTGAGGAATATCGAATGGCAGAGAAACACTTGAAGAAATGCTCAACCTCATTAGCCATCAGGGAAATGCAAATCAAAACAATCCTGAGATTTCACCTTACACCCATCAGAATGGCCAAGATGAAAAACTCAAGGGACAATACATGTTGGAGAAGTTGTAGAGAAATGGGGACCCTCCTCCACTGCTGGTGGGAATGTAAACTTGTACAACCACTCTAGAAATCAATTTGGCGCTTTCTCAGACAACTAAGAATAGCACTTCCTCAAGATCCATCCATACCACTCCTAGGCATATATCCAAAGGAGGCTCAAGTACACAATAAGGACATTTGCTCAACCATGTTTGTATCAGCCTTATTTGTAATAGCCAGAAGCTGGAAACAGCCCAGATGCCCCTCAACTGAAGAGTGGATACAGAAATTGTGGTACATCTATACAATGGAGTATTACTCTGCAATGAAAAATAAGGAAATCATGAAATTTACAGGTAAATGGTGGGACCTGGAAAGGATCATCCTGAGTGAGATGTCCCAAAAGCAGAAAGACACACAAGGTATATACTCACTCATATAGACTTATAGGATAAACCTAAAATCTGTCCATCTAAAGAAACTAATCAAGAGAGAGGACTCTGACTAAAAGGCTCAATCCCCATCCCGAAAGGCAAAGAGGATGGACATCAGAAGAAGAAGAAAGCAGGAAACAACCTAGGAACCTGCCACAGAGAGTCTCTGAAAGGCTCTGCCCTGCAGACTATCAAAGAGGCTGAGACTTTATGACCAACTGTTGGGCAGAGTGCATGGAATCTTATGTAAGAAGTGGGAAATAGTAGGTTATGGAGAGGACAGGAACCCCACAAGGAGAGCAACAGAACTAGAAGATTTGAACACAGGGGTCTTCCCAGAGACTTCTTCTCCAACCAAGTACCAGGCATGGAGATAACCTAGAACCCCTGTGCAAATGTAATCCATGGCAATTTAGTGTCTAAGTGGGTTCCATAGTAATTGGAAGAGGGACTGCCTCTGACATAATCTGATTGGCCTGCTCTTTGATCACCTCCCCCTGAGGGGAGAGCTGTCTTACCAGGCCACAGAAGATGACAATGCAGCCACGCCTGATGAGATCTGATAGACTAAGATCAGAAGCAAGGAGAGGAGGACTTCCCCTATCAGTGGACTTAGGGAGGAGCATGCATGAAGAAGGGGTAGGGAGGGTAGGACCGGGAGGGGAGGTGGGAGGGGCTTATGGAGAGATACAAAGTGAATAAAGTGCAAAAAATAATAATAATAAACTTACAAAAAATGGGGAACAGAGCTAAACCTAGAATTCTCTGTAGAGGAATATCGAATGGCAGAGAAACACTTGAAGAAATGCTCAACCTCATTAGCCATCAGGGAAATGCAAATCAAAACAACCCTGAGATTTCACCTTACACCCATCAGAATGGCCAAGATGAAAAACTCAAGTGACAACACATGCTGGAGAAGTTGTGGAGAAAGGGGAACCCTCCTCCACTACTGGTGGGAATGTAAACTTGTACAACCACTCTGGAAATCAATTTGGTGCTTTCTCAGACAACTAGGAATAGCGCTTCCTCAAGATCCATCCATACCACCCCTAGGCATATATCCAAAAGAGGCTCAAGTACACAATAAGGACATTTGCTCAGCCCTGTTTGTAGCAGCTTTATTTGTAATAGCCAGAAGCTGGAAACAGCCCAGATGCCCCTCAACTGAAGAGTGGATGCAGAAATTGTGGTACATCTACACACTGGAGTACTACTCAGCAATGAAAAATAAGGAAATCATGAAATTTACAGGTAAATGGTGGGACCTGGAAAGGATCATCCTGAGTGAGCTGTCCCAGAAGCAGAAAGACACACACGGTGTATACTCACTCATATAGACATATAACATAGGATAAACCTACTAAAATCTGTACATCTGAAGAAACTAATCAAGAGAGAGGACCCTGACTAAAAGGCTCAATCCCCATCCCGAAAGGCAAAGAGGATGGACATCAGAAGAAGAAGAAAACAAGAAACAACCTAGGAACCTGCCACAGAGGGCCTCTGAAAGTCTCTGCCCTGCAGACTATTAAAGCAGATGCTGAGACTTATGGCCAACTGTTGGGCAGAGTGCATGGAATCTTATGAAAGAAGTGGGAAATAGTAAGATCCGAAGAGGAGAGGAACCCCACAGGGAGAGCAACAGAACCAGGGGTCTTTGAACACAGGGGTCTTCCCAGAGACTTCTTCTCCAACCAAGTACCAGGCAGGGAGATAACCTAGAATCCCTGCACAGATGTAGCCCATGGCAGTTCAGTGTCCAAGTTGGTTCCATAGTAATGGGAAGAGGGACTGCTTCTGACATTATCTGATTGGCCTGCTCTTTGATCAACTCCCCCTAAGGGGGGAGCAGCCTTACCAGGCCACAGAAGATGACAGTGCAGCCACGCCTGATGAGATCTGATAGACTAAGATCAGAAGGAAGGAGAGGAGGACCTCCCCTATCATTGGACTTGGAGAAAGGTATGGGTGAAGAAGGGGGAGGGAAGGTGGGACTGGGAGGGGAGGAGGGAGGGACTTATGGGGGGATACAAAGTGAATAAAGTGTAATTAATAAAATAAAAAAGTTAAATAGAAATATTTGAATTCATCATGATAGGTATTAAATTGACAAATGGTAGAAATTGATTTTTGTGCAGATCCTGGTGTCATCTTGTCCTCCTGTGACCTATTATCATCATTCCTCTTGTTGCCTTGACAACAATGACTACATTTTAGAAGACAATTTCCTGGACTAATTGACTTTAGTTTTGTAGGACCTGGTTATTACAGCTTGAGTTGGTCACTATCTTCCCCACAGTTAATTAGCTACGTTTTCTTCTTATAGAAACATTTTGTATACCTCTCTGTGCTTGAAGTAATAGCCAGTGGAAAGATGCCACGAAGTTCACAGAGGAAAACATTATGATAAGTAAGCTTGAGCAGCAAGGGAGACTTGGCTAACAGTTTGCCTTTTAAACACATTAATTAAGGTTTGGCTTGCGGACAGGAAGAACTGTGTGGTGAGAGGAATCATGACTGTGACAGAAGAGTAAGTGTGAAACGTTGTGGTTATAGAGACAAGAAGTTAGCCTCACTGAAGTCACTTAGATTCAAGACTCATCTGAGGTGCACTGCTTCCTGGTCCTCACACAGGTCAGTTCAGGAATGGATTAGGATACACACTAGTGACTGCTTCGGTGGCTCTTTAGGAAAATTACGATCCCTGAAAATGAAGACAAATATTCGATCTTCTTCAAGACAAGTCTGTTATATTTTTTTTTTTTTTTAGAGAAGAACTAAGATACAAAGAGACAAGTTGACAAGTGTAAGTGCAGTATAAAAACAAAGCCAATGTCCTGTAAACAATGTGGTAATATAGAGATTGAAAGTGTGCTTTTAAAAAAAAAAAAAAAAGATATGAGATACAAATTGACCCCGTGCCAAAATCATGTAGGATCGGCTAAAATTACATAATGGAAGGAAGAGAAAAGGCTAGAAAAGTAAATGTGTAATGTTTAATTGTCAACTGATCAATCTTCTAGACCTCTTTATTTTAAAACATCATAATTTTTCCAGGTCAACTCAAGAAGAAATTTGAAGAACTGGGGTCATGGGGCAGCAGCAACAAAAAGGGGACAGAAAATGGATCCTATGAGGAAAAGCCAAAGGAACTGAGAGGATTGACACGGAATAGGCCCTCACTCACACGGTGTGTGGCCATTCACTGGGATATGAATACCCACAAGTGGCCAGGTGAATATGATCAAAATATTACATACATGTAGGAATTTATTTAATCGTAAAAATTATTTTAAAAACTTAAAGGTACAGAGAAGTGATTTTATTTGTTTTTACTAACTTTGAGAATATTAAGTTCTGAAAGACCCATGGGCAAGTTCTTCAAGTCCATAGCAGAAATGAGCATTCATTCATGGATACATTCTCCATACCTGCAGCAGGAGAACAAGCATATATCGGCTCTATTAAGAGGACGAAAGATTTCCTTTTCGCAAAGAAGAGCTTCAGGATTACTATATTAACAAAACTAACAAAACAGGAAATAAACTAATTTTCAAGCCTTGTAAGAAACTGAAGAAAACATGATATGTCCCAGACAGAAAAATAAAAGGAAAAGACTCAGAACATATTTTAGTCCTCTGGTTCAGTAATTTCTTCACTCGATGTGAATGTCACATTTTTTTTCAATTTATTGTCAAGTTATTATTAACCTATTCTACAGTGTTGTTCAATTCCATAAATGAAGACAGAACTAGTGACCTCAAAGCAGAATACCCCTGACAAGTGATAGTCACAGAAGAGGACATGCTCACTCCAGGAGGGTGTAAACATGATGAAGCACTCAGAGCCAAGTGTCCCGCTCTGGAAGTCTTTAAGTGACTAACTCTCTGAGGTGGATACTTGCTACACAGGAAGTCTGAAAACTGGAAGGCAAAAACTGAGTAAGTTACTAAATATGTTAATACTACTGTTCCTGATAGTTTATCTTCTTTGACTTTGAGGGGATTCTGAAAAGGAAAACTGTGTCTTCAGTCCTATTTCTCCTTTTTTTTTTTTTTTTTTTTTTTTTTTTCCCTGTCTAGTGGCCATTCCTGCAGACTGTCTTTCTCCTACCCAGACTTTCTCCTCTTTTATCCTCTCTCCTGTAGCCGCAGATCTAAACAAATCCTCCTTGGCTAATGACTCAGGTTTAAGGAAATTATATTTTTCATCCACAAAACTCTCATCCTTGCATGAATAACACCTCAGGCTAATATTTCAGGAATGCCTCGTGGAAACTCATCCGTAATAGCTTGATGGGGTTTCCTTATTTCAACAGCTAATGCAAGACTGAGGACTGCAACGTGCTAGCCTAAAATGACTCACCGCTGCTGGTGAATCCTGGCAGGGAATTATTTAGGGGGGTGCTGCTGTCTTTCATAGAGCACCCTCAGACTTCCCTTCTGTCATTTCTTCCTCTATTATAATTTTCAGCTTCACTGGCCAACTTCGTCTCCTGCCACATTCAATCATCTAATTTCCCTTTCGCTTTCTTATTCGAATCTTCCCATCTAATCCTTTTCTCATCATATTTAACTAGCCTAAAATATGCAATTGCCCTCTACCTAGGCTTTATCTTTGCATGAATTTTAGAAGGAACATCATATCTTTTGTCTTTAAATGACTCCAAAAATATCCTAATTTTGATCCTGTCCTTATAAATTCTTCTTTGGCCATTGTGATCTGCCTTTTTTTCAATCTCCCATGCTACCCAGCTGGCTGTAATTCACGATGGTGCACAGTCTGGGTTCAAACTAGTAGCAAGCCTCCTGCCTCTGCCTCCCAAGTTATGAGAGTGCAGGTGTATTGCAGCATATGCAGGGTTTTGGGTTTTGTTTTTTGGTTTTCTTTTTCATTTTTTTGCTATCCGAATTTCAGTATGGACATTACATATGCACCCACTTTATAGTATATAAATACTATATATTTATATAGTATACAGTATATACTATATAAATACTATATATTTATATAGTATACAGTATATTCTCTTTGTGCTTATTTCTCTCAAGCTTAATTTTTTTATTTTATTTATTTTTTATTTTTTTATTTTTATTTTTAGTTAGAATTTGTTAACTCTGTGTCCCAGCTGTATCCCGCTCCCTCATTCCCTCCCCCTCCCCAACTCCCTCCCTGGTCTCCTTCCTGCCCCTTTCCAAGTCCACTGATAGGAGAGGACCTCCTCCCCTTTCATTTGACCCTGTTTTATCAGGTATCTTCAAAGCTGGCTGCAAAGTCCTCCTCTGTGGCCTAAGAGGACTGCTCCTCCCCTCCCCTGGGGGGGGGGGGGAGGACAAAGAGCCTGCCCTTGAGATCCTGTTAGAAATAGTCCTTGTTCCCCTTGCTTTGAAAAACTACTTGGTTACTGATCAAGCTTAATTTTTTAAGTAAAAGCATTTTTCTTATTAATCACTAAGAATTTGGGGGGCCTTTTAAACTTCCCTTTTTAGGGAAGTTTTGATGAGTTTATAGCTCATCACATGAGTGAAAGTTTGAGCAGGAATCATGAATTCATTCTTTTATTTTTTGAGATTATAATATATTTTACATCATTTCACCACTCCCCTTCTTCCCTCCAGACCCTCCCATGTAGCACTTCTACGTGCTCTCTCTCAAATTCAAATACATATATATACATTAAATACATGAATACAACCTCCTTAGTCTGTATAATGTTGCTTGTTTGTATATGTTTTCAGTGTAGGATTTTCATTATTCCACTAAAGGGGTGTCGCATACAGAATAATGTCCTTCCAAGATGCCTGTGTCCTAAATGCAGATCTGTGATTATTATCTTATGGCAAAGGTGACTCTGTGGATATAAATGATTTTAATAGAACAAAATTTTAAGATCTAAGATTATATCATTGATCTGTCCAACGTACCTCCAATGATCATTACATGAGAAAACAGGAGAGTCAGAATGAGAAAGGAGGTAAGAGGATTAAAAGTCGATACTGGCATTGTGCACCTCGAATAGCCCAAAAGAGGCCCTGAGCTAAGAAATGCAAGCATTCTTCAGAAGCTGCAAATGACAAGGAAACAGATTCTCTTCTGGAAAATTCGGAAAGAATAAATCTCTGGTGCTACTTCAGTTTTATCTCGAAAGACTCATGTCAGCTTTCCTAATTTTAAAACTACAGCTATGTGGGGTTAGGTGAGGATGAGGGAGCAGGTGAGTGGAATGGGGGTTGGGGCAGTAGGCTGAGGGCAAAACAGCTGTTTCAAGCCACGAAATTTGTGACAATTTCTTACAACAGAAATCAGAAAGCAATACAAAAGCTATTTATGGAGCTGAGGAAATAGTTCAATGGTAAAACACTTCTTTTAAAAGCATGCATAAAGACCGGGGTTCAATCCCCAGAAATGATAAATACATACCTAAACATATATATATATATATATATATATATATATATATATATATATATATATATATATATATATATATATATATGTGTGTGTGTGTGTGTGTGTGTACATACAAACATATATATATGTACATACATAAAAAGTTATCTAAAAGGCTGTTTATTGAGCCTCCTGTTTATTGTGAAGAACATTTAGTGAGAGTCCAGACATTTTAGTCTTAGTGTAATATTTCATATTTAGTGATAAATACTTCCTGTCTCAGTTACCTGACTAGCCACCTGCAGTGACTATTCTTTATCCCTACAGAACTCTGTTGTCCTCCTCTTCCCCATGCTGGGAGCTGAACACTGTTTTGGTTGCCTTTGTATTCATTATAACTGAGCAGTCACCCTGTCCCCAGGTACACACATGGACAATTTGGTTCTTTCTTCCCGATATCTTATTTGCCATTCATTTACCCAATTCAAGTTCATTTTGAAAATATACAAATTTTGTGTGCTGTGATTCTTGTTTGGGGGAGTCAAGTGGGTATGCAGTGAATATTCCTGTCTCAGCTCACCACCCTTTAGACCAGAAACAGATTTCACTGAGAGTGAATAATGATTATAGAGTAAAATGACTTTTTCCATTTTGAAACATATTATTTACTTTTTATTGACCTTTTAAATGAGTTATTAAAGCCTCATAATAAGTTTTACAACAGAATTTTTTTTCCATGTAACTATTTCTCTGTGTGGTTAAACAAATACAGGAATAACTTTGGGATCGTCTGATAGCCCCTAATTGGCATACTATTTACATACTGTTGGTTTGAAGCCAACTGACTTACGATCTCTCTCAACTCTAATGTAAGCCCTCAGTCCCATGAATTTATTCCTTCATTCAGCACTTGTCATCTGGCTTTGTGAGTCTTTGTTAGTGACGTGATGGTGGTACAAACTACACATGTGAACCAAACGTGATTCTTATATCAAATCGAGCTATATTTGGTGTTTTATTTTGCAGTCCTCAAAATCAAAATTAAGCCTCATGCATGCTAAGAAAGCACTGTACTATTGAGCAACACCTCCAGTAAAAAAAAAAAAAAAGGTACATTTCAGTTCAAGAGATGGGTAGTTATACAATTATGAATAACAAAGTGAACTGCTAAGAGCTGTCTTAGTTAAGGTTGCTATTGCTATAATAAAAACACAGTGATCAAAAGCAAGTTAGGGAGGAAAGAGTTTATTTTGCTTACACTTCCATATCACTATTCATCATCAAAGAAAGTCAGGACAGGAGCTCTAACAAGTCAGGAACCTGGAGGCAGAAGCTGATGCAGAGGCCTTGGAGGAGTACTGCTTACTGACTTGGTCATGATTTGTTCGACCGGCTTGTGATAGATCCCAGGACCACTTGCTCAGGGGTGGCAGCACTCACAATGGACTGGGCCCTCCCAAATGAATCACTAATTAAGAAAATGCCCTACAGGCTTGTCTATTCTTTGATATTATGGAGGCATTTTCTCAGTTAAGGTCCCCTCCTCTCAGATTACTCCGTCTTGTGTCAAGTTGACATTAAAAACTAGCCAGAACAAAATCAAGGAATATGTGAAGCCTCCATCAGACTCTGATTTCACAAAGAAGGGCATGTTTACCTGGAGTCTGAGAATTAGGCTTTATGTAACGCACAAATACAATGACAGAGATTTTGGAAGTGGAAGAAAGAAGAGCCTTAAGTTTAATTAAATAGTAAAACTAGCAGTATAGAGACCTTGAAAGCTGTAAATTATGCATGAGCATTGTTAGATGGCTCGTATGAATGGCTGAAATTACATCAATCCATAGGAAATCATGGTCAAAGGAATTTAAAAATGACCTTTTTTGTCATCCAGGTAGAATATCCTGAACAAGAGGAAATAGAAAATATCTATTTAATATTAAGCAACAGCAGAGAAGACAACAGTCTAGAGATGAAATTGATTTAGTAGTAGTGGCTAGCTTTGAGAACTACGATGCCTTCTGGAAATTAACTGAACCATGTAGGTGAAAGCTAGTGTACATGTGATGAAGTTTATTTTGCTGTGTATAATGTTAATGTAATAATCACTTCCATAGTTACAGGCTTTCTTTCTCAAAGGCTAACTCTTGTTTAGGTAAATTGTTCTTGTTCTCATTCTTCCCTCAGCAAATACGAATAAATTGTTCTTGTTCTCATTCTTCCCTCAGCAAATACGAATGCTGATTCTGACATCCGAAGCAATGTATGGAATGAATCGCTCCGTGGTATCAGAGTTCGTGTTCCTCGGGATCACTAACATATGGGAGGTCCAGCTTTTCCTTTTTTTCTTCACCATGTTGTTCTACTTTGCAAGCATGATTGGCAACCTTGTTATTGTCCTCACCGTAACCTTAGATGCTCATCTAAACTCCCCCCTGTATTTCTTCTTGGCTAATCTCTCCGTCATTGATATGATATTCTGTTCAATTAACGCTCCTAAGATGATCTGTGACATTTTCAAGAAAAACAAAACCATCTCCTTTTGGGGATGTATAACCCAGATCTTCTTCAGCCATGCAGTTGGAGGCACTGAGATGGTGCTGCTCATAGCCATGGCTTTTGACAGATATGTAGCCATATGTAAGCCTCTGCATTACCTGATCATCATGAACCCCCGGGTGTGTCTGGTTTTTTTAGGCATTTCCTGGATCATTGGCCTTATTCACTCAGTGGTGCAGTTAGTGTTTGTGGTGGGCTTGCCTTTCTGCGGTCCTAATATATTAGACAGCTTTTACTGTGACCTCCCTCGACTCCTCCGACTTGCCTGCACAAACACTCAAGATCTTGAGCTCATGGTCACTGTCAATAGTGGACTCATATCTGTGGGCTCCTTTTTCCTACTGGTCATCTCCTATATTTATATCCTGTTCACTGTTTGGAAGCATTCTCCTGATGGATTGTTTAAGGCCCTTTCTACTCTTTCAGCCCATGTCACTGTGGTCATCTTGTACTTTGGGCCACTGATGTTTTTCTATACGTGGCCTTCACCAACATCACACCTTGATAAATACCTTGCTATTTTCGATGCATTTATCACTCCCGTTTTGAATCCAGTCATTTATACCTTCAGGAATAAAGACATGAAAGTAGCCATGGGGAGACTGTGGAGCTATCTTAGGCATTACAGGCAAATATCATAAATGCTTTGACTGTAGTGATGGAAATATGGATGTTCATTGCAAAGATGGCCCCATGAAATATCAGAGACAGTCCCAAGATTTACACAATGCTACATGCCCGGAAATCTGCTGTTCAACTGAGGCATGGGTTACACTATTAGAAAAGGTGATAATGATTGACACTCCATACATCAGAGTATTAAGATCAATTTAGTGTCCTTTACATTTAATATCTTGAAAGTCCAGGATCTAGGGAAATTTCATACCCTAGATCAAAGAATAATATTTTGTCAATTTTTTGTAGTAGACAGACTAAGAGATTGCACAGACATGTGATTTTTAATCTGCTCACTCCCTCCCTTGACATAAATTTTTTTTTGTTTTTATCCTGTTTGCTCTCCATTACTCCAGTCTCTGTGTGTTTCACGTCTTTATCATAGTCCACTGTCTTACAGTCTGGAAAATATTAGACTTGTGTGTACAGTATTAGAATTGAAAGTTAGAGTTGATTGACCAACACCATTTGTTCCAATATCCTTAAGTTATAAATGCTAAAAACAACGAATGCATTTTAAATGAGGACTTGATGGAACTTTCCCATGGGCCTGGGAGTGAGATGGGGGAAACAGTTATAAATTCGTCAGGGAGAGCCAGGCTCAAAAAACCCTTGATGCTGCCTACTAGGTCAGTGCCCTTTCATTTTCAGAGTTGCTGTGCAATGCTCATATTTCACCCTTTCAGATTTTCTTGCAGAGCTGTACATCTCTCTTCCATCCCTCCCTCCCTGTAAGAGTCATTTTCATTTGACATGAAGTAGTGTAATAATATGTTTTAAAATGCCATGCACAACAGATCTGGTATGAAAAGACATTTTACAGAGGTGGGAAGAGAGAAAGAGAGACAGAGACAGAAGGAGAGTGGGAGAGTGTAGGAGAAAAGAGAAAGGAGGATGTGGTGAGGGGATGAAAGCAGAAGAAAAAGCAAGGCAGAGAGAGGAAGAGAGGGGGGGATCCTTTTATCCCCAGGGCCCTGGAAGCGGCAAAAAATTATGACATCATAGGTTGCTAAGCAACCTAGAGGCAGGCTGCCTATATGCTAACACTAACAATAGTCATAACATCTTCTGCTTCCATGCTTTCTTTTGCTCAGGCACTATGAAAGGTGAATTTTAAACCATTGCTTTGATTATGGGGAAAAGGAAAGCTCTGAACTGAACAGTATTCTCTTGTCTAGAATGGCGTTCTCAGAGACTCTCAACCAAAATCTACAACACAAGCGTGCATGCAGTCCTCTGCACACTTAAGTAAATGGTTCTTTCCCCCCCCCCCCTTAAATTATCAACACTTAGTCATCTTGAAGTTTTTTTTTTTTTTTGTCACAAGGCAATAGCTCTATCTGGTCTTCCTTGGAAGAATAGCAATTTGCTCCATTCCTTTTCTTTGAATTGAAACAACATATGTTGTATATTAAATGACTGTATATATTGGATTCAATTTCTGAAACTTGTTTCATCCAATTTGTCTGTTTCTCTGTCTGCATAAAACTTCTTTAATATTTATTTTTATGTATGTGTGTGCGCACACACCTTACATGTGCAGATGCCCACAAAGGCAAGAAGAGGAGCAATAGTTACAGACTGCAGTGAGCTGCCTGATATGGGTGCTGGGAACCAAACTCGGGGCCTCCTGCAGAACAGCAACCTCTGAGCCAACTCTCCAGTCTCAATATATACCATATTCTCTTGATGATTGTTAACTAATGCTCAGTCTTAGCACCTCATCTGAAAAACGCCAGCTTCCTGTGTATATTTTTCCTAGTCTCTGCAATGTGTATTTTTTACATTAATTGTACAAATATACTGATTTTCCCGTGACTGATGTGCTGTGGATTAATTATCTCTGTCTCAGGGCAATGTGATTGGGCTGATGCTTATTCTGTATAAGTCACATAAATAAATCATTACGGCTCTTTCTCTTTTTTTATTGATTTCAATTTCTTCACTTTGTATCCCAGCTGTAGCCCCATCCCACCCACCCTCCCTCTTCTCCTTCTATGCTCCTCCCCTAGTCCACTGATAGGGGAGGTCCTCCTCCCCTTCCATCTAACCCTAATCTATCAGGTCTTATCAGGACTGGCTGCACTCTCTTCTTCTGTGGCCTGGTAAGGCTGCACCCCCCCCCCCCAGGGGGAGATGATCAAAGAGCCAGCCACTGAGTTCATGTCAGAGATAGCCCCTGCTCCCCTTACTAGGGAACCCACTTGGACACTGAGCTGCCATGGACTACATCTGAGCAGAGGTTCTAGGTTATCTCCATGCATGGTCCTTCGTTGGAGTGTGTAGCCCAGGCTGGCCTCAAATTCGTGATCCTCCTGACTCTGCCTCCTTCAGCAAATCCTACCTGCATGGCTCTTTTTCAAATCAGTAAATAAAAAAATTATGTCAGTCAAGTATGTATAAAAAATTTTGTTTTGTTTAAAACTTGAATGGCTAATTATCTAACATGGTTCTAAAGATTAGAAAGAAGCCTATTACAGGGTCTTTTCTGAGACTGACATTCAACCAAGGACCATGTATGGATATAACCTAGATCCTCTGCTCAGATGTAGCCTGTGGTAGCTCAGTAACCAATTGGTTTCTCATAGTGAGGGGAACAAGGACTATTTCTAACAGGAACTCAATGACTGGCTCTTTGGCCTCCCCAACCCCCCAAGGGAGGAGTAGTCCTGTTAGGCCACAGAGGAGAGCTTTGCAGCCAGTCCTGAAGATACACGGTGGAGATGAGGGAGGGAGGGAGGGAGAGAGGGAGGGACTGGGAGGGAATGAGGGATGGGGACACGGCTGGGATACAGAGTTAATAAAATGTAACTGATAAGAAAAAAATAAAATTCGAAAAAAATAAAAAAAAAGAAAGAAGCCTATTAACTGACACTTCCTTCATAGGGTGATGAAGTTATGATAACTTCTCACCACTTAATTGCTTATGCCTGTGGAAATATGGGAGGCAGAGACTGACACATCACCCTCCAAGTCCTTTATTAATTTTATTTGAAAAGAAATTTGTTACATTATATATACATATATGTATATATGAGTGTTTGTAAGTATGCATGTATATGGTGAATGTTTATTGTTGTCAGAGGACAACTTCTGGTGCATGAGCAGTACCAATGGACAAATAAATAAGGAATATGGCTCTCATGAGCATCATGCCAATGTCATAGGACAAGCTATAGCTAGAGGTCTCTAATTCAAAATACCTAGTGCTTTAATTGTGGTGAATTTGACCATTTGCAAAGAAATTGTAACGCTAAAATCATTAGAGCTCAAAATGTCCAGTGTGACCCAGAAATAAACCCACACTCTTACAGGCACTTGACTTTTTACAAAGAAGCCAAAACCTTACCAAAAAAAAAAAAAAAAAAAAAAAGCATTTTCAACAAATGGTGCTGGTCTAACTTATCATCCTGCACAAAACTCAAGTCCAAGTGGATCAAAGACCTTGACATAAAGCCAGAGCCTCTAAACCTATTTGAAGACAAGGTGGGGGAAAATCTGGAACTTACTGGCATAGGAGACAACTTCCTGAACAGAACACCAATAGCATAGGTTCTGAGAGCAACAAATAATAAATGGGACCTCAGGAAACTGAAAAGCTTCTGTAAGTCAAAGGACACTGTCAATAGAATAAAATGGCAATCTACAGATTGGGAAAAGATCTTCACCAACCCTACATCAGAGGGCTAATATTCAAAACATACAAAGAACTTAAGAAATTAAATATCAAGATATTTTATATTATTTGTTGAAAAGTGTTGTTTTCCTAATTTCTTTCTCAGCCCTTTTGTTCCTTGTTTAAAGGAGGGCTACTGACTTTTCTGAGTTAATTTTTTATCCAGACACTTTGCTCAAGGTGTTTATCAGACATAGGAGTTCTCTGGTAGAATCTTGGGCGTCACCTACCTATATTATCATATCATCTGCAAACAGCGATACTTTGACTTCTTCTCTTCCAATTTCTACCCCCTTGATCTCCTTTACTTGTCTTACTGATCTAGCTAGAACTTCAAGTACTATATTTAAGAGATATGGTAAGAGTGGGCAGCCTTGTCTTCTCCCGGATTTTAGCAGGAACTCTTTAAATTTCTCTCCATTTAACTTGATGTTGGCTTTTGGCTTGCTGTATATTGCCTTTAAAATTGTGGTACATTTACACAATGGAATACTGCTCAGCTATTAAAAACAAAGAAATCATGAAATTTGCGGGCAAATGGAGGGAACTAGAAAAGATCATCTTAAGTGAGGTAAGTCAGACCCAGAAAGACACACATAGTATGTGCTCACTTATAAATGGATATTAGACCTATAGTGCAGGATAACCATACTGCAATCTACAGACCCAAAAAAGCTAAGTAACAAGGAGAGCCCAAGGGAGGGTGCCAGGATGTCACTCAGAAGGGGAAACAGTATAAGTGGATGAATAGGGGAACTGGGGTAGGAGATGGAGTGGGGAGGGATACAAGAGTGGGGATCAGATGTGGGGAGAATGGAGTGGGAGGTGAGAGGGCTGTGAATAAGAAAGAAAACTGAGGGGGAACATCTCTTTGTCAAGCTGGAGGCCTGTGACAGGGTGGGCTCCTGAGGGGGGGGACATAGGTGTGACTCTAGCTGAGACTCCTAACAGGGGGTATCAGAAAGACTGAAATGACCACCTCCTAGCCAGGTAAGACTAGTGGAAGGAGGAGAACAACAACAAACTGACAAAACCTGTGATCTAAAACCCTGCTTATAAGAAGTTCAGGAATAAAAATGGAACAAAGATTGAGGGAAAGTCCAGCCAATAATTGCCCCAACCTGAGACCCACCCCATGGTAGAGAGACAGACCCTGACACTATTAATGATGCTCTGCTATGCTTGCAAACAGGAGCCTAACTTGACTGTAGTCAGGGAGACTCCAGCCAGCAGCGGATCAGGACAGATGCTGGGACTTGCAGTCAAGCATGGGGTGGAGCTCCAAGGGTCTTGTTGAAGTATTGGGGAAAAGATGGAAGAACCTGGAGGGGACAAGAACCCCACAAGAAGACCAACAGAGACAACTGAGTCCCATGGGTTCTCACAGAGACTGAGACATTAGCTAAGGAGCATGCATAATCTGGACCTAGGTCCTCAGCACACATGTAGCCGATGGGCTGCTTGGTCATCATATGGGTTGCCTGGCGAGGTGTCGGGAGGGGTGATTCTAAAAGAGACTCTATTGTCTACTTTTAGATAACTTCTCCCTGGCAGAACTGCCTTGCCTGGCCTCAGGGGATGAAGATATGTTCAGTCCTAATGCGATTTGGTGTGCTAGGGAAGGCTGATATGGGGGGGAGGGGAGGGAAGCTGACCTTTTCTGGGGAGAAAGGGAGAAAGAAAGGGGAAAAGGAGGGACAGGGAGGAGAGGAGGGAGGGGCACCCTTGGGATGTAAAATAGATTTTAAAAAAATTAATAAAAATTTTTTAAAAGAAATTAAATATCAGCAAATCAAACAATCCAATTTAAAAATGGGGGTTCTAAACTTCAGGCTGATGTGTAGTCTTCCCCTGGTGTTGTCTGTTCTGCAAGAGAATGCCCCACTCTCTTGTGCACTTTCTTTAATTTCAATTATTAGTATTATTAGTATTATTATTACAATTTATTCACTTTGTATCCTGGCTGTGGCCCCTTCCCTCATCTCACCCAATCCCACCCTTCCTCCTTCTTCTCCTCCTATGTCCCTCCCCTAGTCCACTGATAGGGGAGGTCCTCTTCCCCTTCTATCTGACCCTAGCCTATCAAGTCTCATCAGAACTGGCTCTATTGTCTTCCTCTGTGGCTTGGCACTGCAGAGACTGATACCCCAACCAAGGACCATGCATGGAGACCTAAAACCCCTGCTCAGATGTAGCTCATAGACTCAGCCTCCAAGTGAGTTCCCTAGTAAGGGGAGCAGGAGATGTCTCCTGCATGAACTCAGTGGTAGGCTCTCTCATCTCTTGCACACTTTTAACCATGCTGTGCTTAGAAGAAGTCATTGCTGGAAGTACAAGCTGAAACTGTTCTGTTGTCCTGGCTCTATGCAGCTTGTGTTGCCATGCTGTACTGGGCTGGCGTTACTGCTAAGCCAGGATTCAGGGGGATTTAGTGCCTCTACCCAGTACTTTCTCTCAGGTCAGCTTAGATTCTAAGCCCCAAATAAGATGCACCAAAAATGTAACATTGGATTAATAAAGCAGTGGTTTTTCCTTAAGAAAAGAAAATTCTTCCAAAAGAATTGATACAGAAAGAGCATGATTTATTTTATAAGCTTAAATTACTGGAGCAGGGCATATAACCACCCTCTAAGCTATTTTGTTATCTCTAAGCTACACATCCCAAGTTACTTGCCAATAAGTTGTCCTGTCTCGGCTCTTCTATTCCATCAATCTGTCCTCATGGCTACATGCTCATTGCCCACCCTGCTCCATGGTGACTTTTTTTCTCCTCTTTCCTCTCTGAGACAGCAAGCCCAGGAACCTAAGCCCCACCTACCTCTCTTCTGCCCAGTAACAGGCTTCAACATCTTTATTAACCAACTGGGGATAAATGGAGAACATTCCTTACATCACATGGATACAGGAGATGATTCGACATTTATAATGATGCCCAGGGCAGGGCAGTAACCAGATGCCAGGGCACTGGAATCAGCATCTGAAAACACAGTGCACAAGACTCTCTTCTAACACAAAGAATTTTTTTGAAAAATGACTAAAAGGCCAAGGAGATGGCTCAGCAGGTTCAGGCACTTGATGCCAAACTGGAAGACCTGAGTTCATCCTGACTTCAATCTCTGGGTTCCAGTGGTGACAGGGGAGACCTGACCCCAAAAGTTGTCCTCTGACTACCAACATTCACCATGTCACATGCACACTTACAAACACTAACATATATATAATAAATGTAAGAAATTTCTTTTAAAATAAAAATAATAAAAGACTTGGAGACAACAAATGAGATACCTAATTTTTCACATCTAAGAAATTCAATCCCAATTCTTTCTTTTTCTTTTTTTTTTTTTTTTTTTTTGGTTTCTAAGGTTCATTTATTTTAGAGAAATTTTAATATTTTTAATTAAATTTTTATTTTTTATATTAGTTATAGTTTATTCACTTTGTATTCCAACTGTAATCCCTACCTCATTCCCTCCCAATCTCACCCTCCTTTCCTCATCTCCTCCCTGCCCCTCTCTAAGTCCACTGATGGGGGAGGTCCTCCCCCCTTCCATCTGATCCTACCTTATCAGGTCTCTTAAGGACTGGCTGCAATGTCCTCCTCTGTGGAACAGCCTAGCAAAGCTGTTCTTCCCTCGGGGAGGGGAGAGGTCAAAGAGCCAGCTATTGAGTTCATGTCAGAATAGTCCCTGTTCCCATAGTTAGGGAACCCACTTGGATACTGAGTTGCCATGGGCTACATCTGGGCAGGGGTTCTAGGTTATATTTATGCATGGTCCTTGGTTGGAGAATCAGTCTCAGAAAAGACCCCTGTGCCCAGATTTATTTGGTCCTTGTGGAGCTCCTGTTCTCTCCAGGTCATAATAACTCCCCCTTCTTTCATATGATTCCCCGCACTCTGCCCAAGGTTTGGTTATAAGTCTCAACCTCTGCTTTGATACACTGTTAGGTAGAGTCTTTCAGGGGCCCTCTGTGATAGGCTCCTGTCCTGTTACTTGTTTTCGCCTATTTCCAATGTCCATCCCATTTGTCTTTCTAAGTGAAGATTGATCATCTTACCCCGGGTCCTCTTTCTTGTTTATCTTCTTTAGGTGTATATATTTTAGTGTGTATATCCTGTCTTATAGGTCTAGTATCCACTTATAAGTGAGTATATACCACATGTGTCTTTCTGCTTCTGGGATACCTCACTCAGGATGACCTTTTCTAGATCCACCCATTTGCCTGCAAAGTTCATGATTTCCTTGTTTTTAACCAATCTCAATTCTTGCAATCATTTTTTGATTGATTTTTTTAAGATTTGTTTACTTTTCAGTGCCCTCCCTTAGGTCCTCCTTGTTACTTAGCTTCTTTGGGTCTGTGGATTGTAGTATGGTTATCTTGTACTATAGGTCTAATATCCGCTTATAAGTGAGTACATACCATGTGAGTCTTTTGATGTCGGGTTACCTCACTTAGGGTGATCTTTTCTAGTTCCATCCTTTTGCCTGAAAATTTCATAATTTCTTTGTTTTTGATAGCTGAGTGGTATTCCATTATGTAAATGTACCATAATTTCTGTATCCATTCTTTGGTTGAGGAGCATCTAGGTTGTTTCCAGTTTTGGGCTATTACAAACAAAGCTGCAAACATAGTTGGGCAAATGTCTTTGTGTATGGTGGAGCATCTTTTGAGTAAATGCCCAAGAGTGCTATAGCTGGGTCTTGATGAAGAACTATTATTTTATGTATATGAGTGCTCTGTCTGCATGTGCATTTGCATACCAGAGGAGGGCATCAGATCACATCATAGATGATTGTGTTCCAACATGTGGTTACTGTGAATTGAACTCAGGACCTCTGGAAGAACAGCCAGTGCTCTTAATCATTTAGCCATCTCTCCAGTCCTTGCAATCATTTTTTTAAGTAAATGAATAAAATAAGTATCTGAAAGAAATGCCAGAAGTTTTATGTGATGTCAACATGATTCCTCAAATAGAATCTGTGATTCTAGCAGTAATTTCTCAGATAGTATCTGTTTTGATTTAGTGACATAGATATATGAGATCCACAATATATGACTTCTAATCTCACTAATTCAGACTTTTTAACCTCTTCACACATAAAGTTTAGCATCCTTCATGAAGGAGGGGTTAAAATGTATTAAACTCCCTTTTGACTTAAATCATTGTTTCTCAACCTGTGGGTTGCAACCCCTTCAGCAAGCCTATATCTCCAAAAAATATTTACATTATGATTCATAATGGTACCAAAATTATAGTTATGAAGTAGCAATGACAATAATTTTATGGTTGGGGTCACCACAACATAAAGAACTGTATTAAAGGGTCACAGCATTAAGAAGGTTGAGAACTACTGACCTAGACACACAGCAGTTTCTTTCATGCCTCTGCCTTCCATGTGTTGGCATTATAGGCATGAAGCATCATAAACAGCTCTTCAGTGGTTCACTTCAATATGCTAGAATAACTTATCAAAGTGATCAACTTACATAATTATACAAATAGAAATTTAGTTGATAAAAATACATTGAATACATATTACATTCTACATTTTGTGCCAGAAAATGTAGAAAATTGTTTATAATGTTCAGTCTGACCATGAGAAGGAACATGAATCCTTTATACTTGGATATTCTATTGCTGTTGTCCTAGGCTGCCCTTCAGAGATTGAAGGTAAGTCTTTATTGCTGAAGATGTCATACATGTTTGACACAGGACTCAGAAGAACTGGATCTAACCTGACAACTTTCTTTCTGTATTCTACCTTTCATAGTGCCAGAGATGATAGGCAAGCTGCCAAATGAGGGGAAACAATCAATAATCTAATTCTAAGCAGTGATACCCACTAACTATAGCAATGACCAGCATGTTGAGATATCCCCAAAGGTGCACTCATATCTTGGAAGTAACCAACAGCTGTCTAACTGGACTAAAAGCCCACTCAACAGGAGGGAAACCATATCAGGTGCTATAAAACCTATTCAACCATACAGGGCTAGTGAGGTCATCTTAGCTCTTAGAGAAGAGCCTACTACTGCCACTTTACTAGGCCTATCATAATTCCTTACTACACTCTAAAACTTGTCCTTATACCCACAGTTAAGTGTATCAAAGAAGCTTCTCTTTTCAGTCGATGGAGACCATTAAAGAAGGCCACAACTGGTCATAATGCAAAGAACAATTAATTTTGGAGTGCGCAGCTCCAGTGGGTGCATCTACAACACAGCTTCTGCACCTAAGGCTCAGAGAACATCACAGAAGAGATGGTGGAAAGATGGCAAGAACCAGAGGAACAGGAAGTCTGCTGTGAGACTGTGTCTCTTAGAAATGACAGGTAAATTATAGCCATGCAATCAGGGGCAAGCACATGGAAGTAGTAAGTTTAGCACCATCCTTGCTCCTTACCAGATCTCGTTCATCCTAAACCGCCGCCCCGACACTGATGGAACACAGTTTATAAAGGGAGTGAAGTGATTTTAAGGCTTAATCTGTACTTACCATAAACATTGGCTGATATACATAAGAAGCTGTAATGCAATGATACAATTTCAGAATGATACTATGGTAAACATAAAATAATAATAATTTTAAGGACTGGATGTGGTGACACACACCTTTCACTGCAGCATTCAGGAGGCAAAGATAGGCGGATCTCTGTGAGTTTGGGGAGGGACAGCCTGATCTACACAGTGAGCTCCAGGACAGCCAGAACTGTGAAAAGAGACCCTTTCTCAAAAATAAAAAAAAAAAAATGGTAATTTTAAGATCATTACTTGTTTACTTTTTCTTATGCATGGGCAATATATATTGTAGAGTAAGCCATACACTATTGCTTTAGTGTGCCCCATGCTCATTGGTTTTCTCATCTATCACAGCTGCATCCACAATGTCTTACCCAGAGTCTCAAATTTTAAAAAATCAGAAAAATGGATTCAGCCAATTGTATATAAAGTTATGTTTATACATACATACACACACAAAAAAAACACACACACACACACATATATCAATAGTAATCAAAGAAAACGATGCTATTGGCTAGAGATGGTGAAAGGAGTTTGAAAAGAAGGGCACCTGGAAGGAGCTAGAGGAAGGGAAAGGAGGGGCAAAGTGATGTAATTCTATTTCAGTCAAAAACCTATTTTCTAAAAATTTGTAATAATTGCAAATTTTTCTCATATTTGCAGAACAGTTTCTATTGTGCACAAAATACAAAAACAAAAATCTAAAAAGAAAAGTGCTTTCTCCAAGCGTATAATGGTATCATGTAACAGATCAGTCAGAGCCCTCTTTATCAAGGAGAGGGCAGAAAAATAAAGAGTTTCACACTAATACATTTTATTCTAACATATTGCATAAGAAAGAATACATCTTCTGTGGTTATGAACAGTAAGTACATCAAGAAAATCTTGTGTGCTGTTAATTTGTCTTGTAAATAAAACCTGTATGAGCTGCCCGTCTTTAGATTATTGTCTGTAACTTGGGGAATGTCTTTGTTGATGCCACACTCTTAAAACAGCTTCTGGGAACTCAGCATTTGGCTGAGTATCCTCTTCATTGCTACCTTCATCTCTTTGTTCCTAAAAGTATAGATTACAGGGTTCAGAAATGGGGTGATTATCACATCAAAAATGGCAAGAAATTTATCTACAGGCACTGTGAGAAAAGGCCATGAATACACAAAGATGCATGGACCAAAAAATAATACTACCACTGTGATATGAGCTGACAATGTAGAGAGAGCCTTCAATGAGCCTCCAGAAGAATGCTGCCAAACAGTGACCAGGATAAAGGCATAGGAGATCATCAAGATGAAAAATGTTCCTAGAGAGATGAAGCCGCTGTTGGCAGTGACCATGAGATCCAGCCTGTATGTCACTGTGCAGGCAAGCTTAATAAACCGAGGAAGATCACAGTAAAAGCTGTCCACTTCACTGTGGCCACAGAACTGTAGGTTTGTGACAAACACAATTTGGATCAGTGAATGTGTGATTCCGATAGTCCAGGTCAAAACTAAGAATAAAATGCATGTCCTTCGGTTCATGATGGTCAAGTAGTGAAGGGGCTTACAGATAGCGATGTAACGGTCATAGGCCATGACTATGAGCAGCACCATCTCTGTCCCTCCAGTAACATGAATGAAGAACATCTGAGCAATGCAGCCTTGAAGAGAGATGACTTTTCTCTCCTTCAAAAGATCAGAAATCATCTTGGGAACTGTAACGGAGGAAACCCACATGTCAATAAAGGAGAGGTTGGCTAGCAGGAAGTACATGGGAGAGTGCAAATGGGGATCAGAGATCACTGTGAGTACAACTAAGAAATTTCCTAAAATGCCTGCCAAATAGAACACAGAGAATACAAGGAAGAGGACAAGGCATATCTCCAAAGAACTGCCAAATCCCATCAGCACAATCTCAGACACCAATGAATGATTTTCTTTCCCCATAGTCTCAGTTGTTACTGGCTCCAGATTTTCCTGAAAGAAGAGGAGAATAAGAATGCAGAATTACTTCATTGATCAATCAGGGTGTCATCAGAGCCACACAACCTCTAGGAAATAAAAACTGAGGGAGTTATGGTATGTTGATCTCACACTAACATGGCAGCTCATTCAGCAATCTTTAACTTCATAGGCTTTAATGCTGCATCTTGAAATCTGCAACACAGGCAGAAAAGAAGAGAGGGCCAGTGTAAAGTTGAGCAAACACGAACAAGCCAGAACTCAAAAGCAAATTCTAGAGTCTACAAGGACAACCAGAAGAGTGTTTAGATCTTAATACCAGAGCATATGAAGACTCAAATTTGTAGCATAGGTGTCCATGGAAGAAAGAAACAAACTGAAAACATTCATTAGCAGAAATGTCCTCTGTATAATTTCTTGTAGGTGGTCATCTATGATCGGTCTTGATGTGGCCCAGACTAGCTCCTGGTTTAAAATACCTATGGTGTATGATAAAATATTTCCATCTAATGAAAAGTCTGTTTTCATTAACTCATAATCACAGGTCTACTTTTACAATGTGAAGTCAAGAAGAAATAATAAAATATATTTCATATGCCAACCTTTCAAATATTTGGAAATATCTTTCATATCTAACCAATTTCACCTTTCACTTTCTTTAAAACTCCATCACCTAACATTGGACTTGTCTACTTAGGATTCTGATTATATTCATCTTTTGTTATTTGTTTTGTTGTGTTGTTTGGTTTTGATTTAAAAAAAAAAAAAAGAGGTCTCACTGTAGTCCATACTGACCAAAAACTCTCTACACAGTCCAGACTTACCTCAAACTCAAGACACTCCTGCTTAATACCTGAGTGCATGTGATTACTGACATGAGTGATCATGCTCAGCTTTATTATAGTTTTCTTGAAGAATCAGTTTTAAAGTATGCTAAAACAAGAGAACATAGCCCAGTAAATCAACTAAGCACGGCTCACAGAGACCCAAGCGGCAAGCACAGGGCCTACATGGTCTGCACCAGGTCTTCTGCATATGTCATGGCTGTTAGCTTGGTGTTTTGTGGGACTCCTAACAGTGGAAGCAGGTGTATCTGTAACTCTATTTTCTGCTCCTAGGACTCTTTGCCTCCTATTGGGTTTTGTCCAGCTATGATATGATGATGACCTTTGCCTTGTCTTGTTGTACCTTGTTTTGTCATGTTTGATTATCGGCTTTTGGAGGCCTGCTCTTTTCTGAAGAGGAAATGGAGGGAGGGATGAAACTGGGGGAGAAAGGAAGTAGGAACTGGAAGAAGTGGAAAGAGGAGACACTCTGGTTGAGATGTATCTATTTCCAATTAAAAAATAAAGTATGATAAAACAAAACTAGCAGATACTATAACTATATTGATTTTTAATTATGAACATGGTACTCATTTGATGAAAAATTTACTTTAGCTTTGGAGTATAATCCCATAATTAATAATTACAAAAGAAATTAACACATGATTAATAGATGCTACAAAATAAAAAAAATAGATGTTTATTTAAATTTAAATGAAATACATGTATGTTCACCGCTAATTCCTAATAGATATATTCAAGAATCTAAAGGACTGAAGTGAGTACTAAGGCATGAGAATAAGAATATTTAGCCCTTATATTTATGATTCTAAAAACAAACCTTAGGGTATCAACACAATTTCATAGAATAATATCCAAACACACAAATACTTATCAAAAGCAAGACTCCATTGAAGACTTCTGGAAACAGTAGTTATTTCCTTCTTAAATGATTTGGTAAGCAGAAATAAAAATTTTAAAGATCACTCAGGTCAAAACTCATTGGAGGTTGAAGCTCTGTTAGATGACTGTAGATCCTGTAAAGAATTCTATTACCATGCTAAGGTAAACAACCTTAATTAAACTCAGTGCAATGCTAAAAATAATGGAAACAAACAACAATAGGACAAAAGGAGAACTGTTACAGAAAAGAAAGGTTCAGTAGGCACAGGGATGATCAGAAGATGTAATGGTAAGTGAACATGACCAAAATATATTATGTACTTGTATGAAATTGTCCAAGAAAATTTTTTCATTTATTTTTTTTATTTATTACAATTAATACACTTTGTTTCCCAGCTGTAGCACCCTCCTTTATTCTCACCCAATCCCCCCTCCCTCCCTCTTCTCCTCCTATGTCCCACTCCCAATCCACTGGTAGGGGAGGTCCTCCTCCTGATAGGCTAGGGTCAGATAAAAGGCAGGGGAGATACCTCCAGAAGATCTTTTATTGTAAAGGATTGTTTTCTGTACACCTACAGAAGCTAAGCAAGAAGAAGAACCCTGAGGAAAATGCTCAGTCCTCATTCAGAAAGGCAAATGGGATAGACAGTGGAAGAGGGAGAAAACAGGGAATAGGACAGGAGCCTACCACAGAGGGCCTCTGAAAGACTCTACCCAGCAGGGTATTAAAGAAGATGCTGAGACTCATAGCCAAACTTAGGGCAGAGTGCCAGGAATCTTATATAAGAAAGGGGAGAAAGAAAGACCTAGAGGGGAGAGGAGCTCCACATGGAAACCAACAGAACCAAAAAATCTGGGCCCAGGCATCTTTTCTGAGACTGATACTGCAACCAAGGACCATGCATGGAGATAATCTAGAACTCCTACACAGATGTAGCCCATGGCAGCTCAATGTCCAAGTGTGTTCCCTAGTAAGGGAAACAGGGACTGTCTCTGACATGAACTCAGTGGCTGGCTCTTTCATCACCTCCCCCTGAGGGTGGGGCAGCCTTACCACTCCAGGAGGAGGACAATGCAGCCAATCCTGATAAGACCTGATAGACTAGGGTTAGATGGAAGGGGAGGAGGACCTCCTGTATCAGTGGACTAGGGGAGGAACATAGAGGGAGAAGAGGGAAGGAGGATGAGACTGGGAAGAGATGAGGGAGGGGGCTACAGCCAGGATATGAAGTGAACATATTGTAATACATAATAAATATTAAAAAAAAAAAAACAAAGAAAAAAGATAGGGTTTCTTTTTGTAGCCTTAGACTGTCCTGGAACTATTTTTGTAGATTAGGCTGGCCTCAAACTCAGAGATCCACTTGCCTTTCAAGTGCTGGGATTAAAGAAGTGAGCCATCATCACCCAACTAACACAATATTCTTAATCCTAGAAGAGAGAAGGATAAAAATACAAGAGCATGACGGCTTTCTGAGGTGCTGAAAATACTATTCTGTAGTCTAGTTGATAAATGTAATGAGTTCATTTTCTTGGGTGTATTTATTTTTATCTTATGTGTATGAGCCTTTTTGCTTGCATGTAGTGTACATATATGCAGTAGCCATGGAGACCAGAAGAGGGCACCAGATCCTCTGGAATTGGCATTACAGGTAGTTGTGAGTTGCCATGTGGGTGCTGGAACTCAAACCTGGATCCTCTGGAACCCATTTTATTGTCCTTAATAAGTACTGGCACTGGTTTTGGGTTTTTTTTTTTTGGGGAGGTGGCAAAGAATATATACCACACATTTTTAAATAATAGTAAGAGAGAGAGTAATAAGTGTAGACATTCTAGAGAAAGGAAACATGAAAAGATATAGAAGTAAGATTCAGTAAGTAGTTCAGAATCAAAATTACTTTCTGGACTTTATTGTAATGTTGTGTAGAAGGAAGACAAGACATAAAAATGTAAGTGATTTTGAAAGGGTTAGACTAACTTTGTAACCTGTATGTCTTCTAAAGCCTATAGTTTTGAGTTTTAGGTTCAGGTTAAGCTTAAGCCTCTTAGTACCTTTCCAGAGAATGGAAAAATGTGACCCTATCTATGAGGACAGATAGAAAAAAAAGGCAAGCAAGCAATGACCTTCACTCAGCAAAAAGAAAAACTCCTGTCTTTGAGATAGCATTTCTTAGCAACAAACCTAGACTTCTTCTGAGTAGCTTTTGACCTCCAGCCAAAAGTCTGTAGCCCCTAATCTTCAAGGATGAGCTAACCACCCCCACCTTCAATTGCAGCTGCATCCACACTTGGCAGGACTGGCCAAGCTTGAGCACCTAAGACTAACGAATTATCTTACTTTATAGCTTCCTCGTCCAATCCTAGATTGCCAAGACTGCAACTTCAAATCTCCCGCAATTTTTCTTTTAAAAACCTAAAGGCCTTTGTCTCCCGGTGCCACTCTTTGCTGACCGGCAGGGGTGACCCCATTGTGCAATGGTTAATAAACCTCTTGCTTTTGCAACGAGTCTTGGTCTGGGGGAGTTTCTGGGAAGGGTGCGATCTTGAACTCCTGAGCTGTGAGACCCCAGGTCTTACAATTTCAGAGTGCTCCAAAAGCTGAGTTAAAAAATATGAAAGTCTCCCAAGTAGAGGAGAAGTTATTTGGAGTTTTGTTTACTAGGTTGCTTTGTTGGTTGGGTGGGTGGTTGGATGGGTGGGAGGTTTGGGTGGGTAATTTTTGTTTTGGTTTGGTTTTTTTGAGACAAGGTCCTACTGTGTAACCTTGGCTAGCCTGGAACTTACTATGTAGACCAGTCTGGCCTTGCACTCAGAGATTCCCCTACCTCTGAGTGCTAGAATTAAAGGTCTTGCCTCCTTGCTCAGCTTACTTGAAGTTTTTAGGTTGGTGCAGAGGGGCCTTTACCTTAAGTATTGCAGCATTTTAAGAGGAAGGTAAGATAAAAGGAGAATTTAGATCTCATCTGTATAAAACCAATTGATGAAGCTAAATTATTTATCTAGAGAAAAGAGGGAAATGTTCAAGACTGAGAGCCTAGAAAAGGAAACAAAAGGAGTGATAAAGGCAGAAAAATTGCATCAAAGAACAGGAGCTCTCAGAGTCCCAGATTTCAAGGTATGAAATTACTTTATGAAAATGGAAGGTATGTCATTCACAGAGAAGTAAAAAATAATAGCTGAATTTGTGGGCCCTGGAGACCAGACTCCTCCCGATCTGCTGGCCTGCCAAAGCCTGCCGGCAATAGTGGCAAGGTCTGCCCACAGGGCTCTGTGTTCCACTTCTCCAATTCACCCCACATTCCAGTTCCTGTGCCTGCTCCATTTGCCAGGACCCACCCGATTCTTGGCCCTGAAGACCAGCAGGAATCAGGAAGCAACAGAAAAGAACAGATCAGGTATAAACAGGAAAACCAGAGGACAGCAGCCATCTGAGACTGCCAGCTCTACCTACAACCCCAGAGAACTACTACCATCAGAGACCACAAAGCCAGCACAAAAACACCAACAACAAAACCCAGAAAAAAAAAACCCAGGGCCATATGACACCACCAAAACCTAGCTATTCCTACCACAGCAAGCTCTAAGGACACTATCACACTGGAAGCACAAGAAAATGATCTTAAATCTGAGGTTATGAAAATGATAGAGGCCTTAAAAATAAAAAATAATGAATCCCTCAAAGAAAGGCAGGAACATGCAATCAAACAGATGAAGGAATTGAATAAACCCCTTAAAGAAATACAGGAAACCACAATCAAACAGGAGAAGGAAATGAATAAGACCTAAAAATGGAAATAGAAACAATAAGAACAACACAATCTGAGGCAATTCTGGAGATGGAAAACCGAGGGAAGAGGGCAGGAACTGCAGATGAATACATCATCAACAGAATACAAGAGATAGAAGAGAGAATATCAGGTATAGAAAATACGATTGAAGAAATCGATATCAGTCAAAGAAAATGTTAAATCTAAAAAGTTCCTAACACAAAACATCTGAGAAATATGGAACACTATGAAAACACCAAACCAAGGAATAGAAGAACACTCCAAGCTCCAAGGTCCAAAAAATTTTTTTCATAAAATCACAGAAAACTTCCCAATCTAAAGAAAGAGATGCCTATAAACATACAAGAAGCTTATAGAACACCACATAGACTGGACCAGAAAAAATCTTTCCATCATATAATAATCAAAACACTAAATGTTTAGCACAAAGAAAGAATAGTAAAAGCCGCAAGGGAAAAAGACCAAGTCACATACAAAGGCAAACCTATCAGAATTAAACCTTACTGTTCACCAGAAACTATAAAAGCAAGAAAGACCCAAACAGATATATTACACACACTGGAAGACCACAGAAGTGAGCCCCACGTGTTATGCCCAGCAAAAATTTTAACTACCACAAATGGATAGAACAGATGCTGAGACTCATAGCCAAGCTTTGTGAAGAATACAGGGAATCTTATGAAAGAAGGGAGAGATGAAAGACCTGGAAGGGACAGGAGCTCCACAAAGAGAGCAACAGAACCAAAAAATCTGGGCACAGGGGTCTTTTCTGAGACTGATACTCCAACCAAGGACCATGCTTAGAGATAACCAGAAAACATGCACAGATGTAGTCCATGGCAGCTTAGTCTCTAAATTGGTTCCCTAGTAAGGGGAACAGGGACTGTCTCTGACATAAACTCAGTGGCTGGCTCTTTGATCATCTCCCCTGGAAGGGGGCAGCCTTACCTGACCACAGAAGAAGACAATGCAGCCAGTCCTGATGAAACCTGATAGGCTGGGGTCAGATGGAAAGGGAGGAGGACCTCCCCTACCAGTAGACTGGGGAAGGGGCATGAGAGGAGAAGAGGAAGGGAGAATGGTATTAGGAGGGAATGAGGGAGAGGGCTACAGCTGGGATACAAAGTGAATAAATTATAATAAATACAATTTTTAAATATTATTTAAAATGTTATATATACCTTCTGTTGCAACAAAAAGCACACTGGGATAGTAACCGGTGGATTTGAACTGCCTGGTCACAGAAGGTCAGTCTTCTAGCACCTCCAGTGTCAATAATTTTAGGTTTTCAACCAGATATATAAAATTTTCTGTTGCTTGCTGTCTTTTGTTTCCTTTGATCATGTCAGTATAAAATAAAGGAAGGATAAATCTAAACACCAAGTAAAAGGCCACTAGGTATATTCTATTTGGGACATTAGAGAGAAAAGAAAGACAAAATTTTCAATTATTTATTTGGAATCTGGTTGGGATTGAGAGGACATAGAGAGCCAGGTAAGGTCCAAAAATTAAAACTGTGGAACAACCCAGGAGACTAGAGGTGGCAAAAGATACACAGGAAGGATCAGCTATCCAAGGTGGGAAACAAGAGGGCCCTGAGAAATCCAGTGTAGCCCCAGTTGTTTCTGCTCCCCAGCCCGCTGTCCAGCACGTTAATATCCTGAAAACCCTTGTTAGATCTCTTTACTGCTCAGATCATTCCCAAATGGCTGACTATTCCCCCTAGGCTAAAGGAAAATCAAGCTGCCTGGGGCCCTCCAGTCATCAGCCCCATGTAAGTAGTTCACAATTACCTTCAGCAAAAGCTCAAAACTGCCTTTTCCCTTTTTCATTAAAACTTCTGCCTCCTCCTAAAATATTTATCTCACCTCTTCTGAAATATTGGATAATTGTCAGAGCCAGATGAAGCTGTATAAAGCCTTCTCAATTCTCCTAGCTAGAAAAAATATACATATATACATACATATACAAATGTATTTTGTGTAATATATATATATATACCTTTTCCCCTCCCATAATTCTTTTTGATGTCTTTTATTTGTGCTATGTAGAGTTTATTGTGTGTAAAATATTTCCTATATTTCCAAGCACTAGAAAATGGCTTTCCTGAATAGTTCATCTGTGCTTTCATCCACAGATCACAGGATATATAGCTAGGTAGAATTGGGAGTTCTAGAAAGTTAATATGTATTTGCTAAATTAATTCAAATTCATTCCTTCTCGATATTGAATGATTGTTTCAAATCAGATAATTATGAGTGATGAAGATAAAGGAGACATATAAAAAAAACAGTAATAGGGGATAACTCAGCTGGAAGAATGTTTGCTTAGCATGCACAAGGCCCTGGCCCTGAATCTGCTATTCACTAAACCAGATCTGGTGGCGTATATCTGTAATCCTAGAAGCTGGAAGCAAAGACAGGAAGTTGAGAAATCCAAGGTCATCCTGGGCTTCGTAAAAAATTCAAGTGTCTGATCTACATGAAGCTGTCTTTTTTATTTATTATTATTATTATCATTTATTACAATTTATTACAACTGTATCCCAGCTGTGGCCCCCTCCTTTATCCCCTTCTTCCCTTTTCTTCCCTTATGCCCCTCCCCTAGTCCACTGATGGGGAGGTCTTCCTCCCCTTCTGTCTGACCCTAGCCTATCAGGTCTCATCAGGACTGGCTGCATTTTTTTCCTCTATGGACTGGCAAGGCTGCACACACACACTCACCGCCCCCCCCCCGGGGAGAGGTGATCAGATAGCCTGCCACTTCATGCCAGAGAAAGCCCCTGCTTTCCTTATTAGGGACCCCACTTGGAGACTATGGGCTACATCTGAACCAAGGTTTTAGGTCCTATCCATTCATGATCATTGGTTGGGGTATCATTCTCTTCAGGGCCCCCAGGGCTCAGTTTTTTGTTGTTGTTGTTTTGTTTTATTTTGTTTTGTTTTGTTTTGTTTTGTTGGCACTGTTGGTCTCTTTTTGGAGCTCCGACCCCCTCCAGGTTTTTCTATCATCCCCCTCTTTCATAAAATTTCATGTATTCTTCAAGGATAGGGGAAGCTGAGAAAGAGAACAAGAAGGGAGAAAACCATACTGATAAAAGGAAAAGTGTAAAAAAGAAGACAAAAACCCTCGTGTTCTGAGAGTGAAGATTAACATTTGCAGATACAAAAATACAGAGGGGGGAAAAAAGTATTTAAATTCATTTGTAATTTTACAATTTGAATGGGCTCTACCCACACACCCAGCAGAAGTCTCTAAAAGGAAAAGCTATTCACACAAAGACATGCCATGAGTTTTCATTCTCAGAGAGCATTTGAACGAAACCCTGGTGGGTAGGAATTGACAGGCCATTAATTCAGACTTCAGACGGCCGGTTTTTCCATTCCTCTTCCAATGCACCACTTTCCTGAAGAGCACCCCTCCTCTTGGTAGCCTTCTCTCTGGCTCTCCCTATGCACTCAGACTACAACCCTCTGTTTCTTGCTCCCAGACCAAGCCCAAGCTCCAGAAGGAAACCATGAATGTTCACCATCCAGCGCAGAAGTGGGAACACAGTAGAGGCTGTAGTAGTCCTCACTAAATGAGTCATAAATACGTAAAATCATCCAAACTGGAAATTAAAGCTCTTAAAATGTTTCTGAAACACAGGGGTCCAATCAAGAAAGTTGGAGGAAATACAACATTTTACATGAGTAAATGTTCTGATTTGTTCTCTTCATTCCTTTTTTTGTAACTGGTTAATTTCTGCTTCTTTAGGGCACACTGCCTGATTCGTGTCCTTTTGTTTGGTCTACAAAGTTGTCTTCTGTAACCAAGAACAAATCAAATCTAGAAGTTTACTGCCAAACTACTCTGAATCCACAGCAAATCCAAAGATCTAAAACTATGTGTTCTCCTGTGTGCTCCTAACTCATGGCCTAATTCTCCTAATCTTAAATACCAGCCTTTGGTCTCAACAGAATATTTTCAACTACCATCCTCAACTGTCCCCATACCTCTTCTACTCTACTCAGTGATTTCAAACTGCAGTGTTAATTATCAGAAAATCTTGATTGTGGGCCAGCAGGATGGCTCAGCAGGTTAAGTAAGATACTTGCCACCAAGCAGAATTACTTGAGTTTTACGCCCAGGACCGACATGATAGAAGCAGAAAAACAACTCTTGCAGGTTGTCCTCTGATGTCTACATGTACACACACACACACACACACACACACATATACATACGTATGTGTATATACAATTGCACATAAATAAACCATTTTTTTCAAACAGAGAAAATCCTGTTCACTGAAATGTAGCCCATCTTCTCACTCACCTGTTTTCTAGCAGGCTGGAAATGACCTAATCTCCAGAAGGCTTACACCTGCCTTGTGGCTCTGTTTGACATGACTCAAAGGCAGAAAACATACAGCTGTTTAGTAATACAGTCGTCAGCAGAAAGAAAATGCTGACAAATAAAAAATAAGAAAAGAAAGGCCAGTGTGGCTTCAAGCCATGCAGAATGCCTCTTAGACCTATTTTCTCATGGCTACATCAGAGAAAGTAGATAATAGGTCACCTAGGGGAAGAGATTGTCCCTCATGAATACACAAGCCTTACTGGGTTGTTTTCTACCTTGGGGCTTATGGCAAAATGAAGTCCTAAGATTCATTAAAATACTTTTCTTTTTTTTTTTTCAGTAGACTTTCTTTTAGTATGATTATTATTAATTACACTTTATTCACTTTGTATCCCCTCATAAGCCCCTCGCTCCTCCCCTCCCAATCCCACCCTTTCTCCCCCTTCTTCACGCATGCCCCTCCCCAAGTCCACTGATAGGGGAGGTCCTTTTCTCCTTCCTTCTGATCTTAATCTATCAGATCACATGAGGAGTGGCTGCATTGTCATCTTCTGTGGCCTGATAAGACTGCTCCCCCCTCAGGGGGAGGTGATCAAAGAGCAGGCCAATCAGATTATGTCAGAGGCAGTCCCTCTTCCCATTACTATGTAACCCACTTGGACACTGAACTGCCATGGGCTACATCTGTGCAGGGGTTCTAGGTTATCTCCATGAATAGTCCTTGGTTAGAGTATGAGTCTCTGGGAAGTTCCCTGTGTTCAAATTTTCTGGTTCTGTTGCTCTCCTGGTGTGGTTTCTGTCCTCTCCAGATCTTACTATTTCCCACTTCTTACATAAGATTCCATGCACTCTGCCCAACAGTTGGCCATAAGTCTCAGCGTCTGCTTTGATAGTCTGCAGGGCAGAGCTTTGGAGGCCCTCTGTGGCAGGTTCCTAGACTGTTTCCTGTTTTCTTCTTCTTCTGATGTCCAACCTCTTTGCCTTTCAGGATGGGGATTGAGCGTTTTAGTCAGGGTCCTCTCTCTTGATTAGTTTCTTTAGATGTAAAGTTTTTAGTAGGTTTATGTCTACATGTAGAAAAATGAAAATAGATCCATACTTATCACCCTGCACAAAACTAAAGTCCCGCCTTCCTGAAAGGCAAAGAGGATGGACATCAGAAGAAAAAGAAAATAGGAAACAACCTCGGAACCTGCTACAGAGGGCCTCTGAAAGCCAGAAGAAAACAGGAAACAACCTTGGAACTTGCCACAGAGGGCCTCTGAAAGCTTCTGCAGTATAGACCATCAAAGCAGATGCTGAGCCTGATGGCCAACTGATGGGCAGAGTGAATGGAATTCTATGTAAGAAGTGGGAAATAGTAAGAGCTGGAGGGAACGGGAACTCCACAAGCAGAGCAACAGAACAAGATAATTTGAACACAGGGTACTTCCCAGAGACTCATACTCCAACCAAGGACTATTCATGGAGATGACCTGGAACCCCTGCACAGGTGTAGCCCATGGCAGTTCAGTGTCCAAGTGGGTTACATAGTAATGGGAAGAGGGACTGCCTCTGACATAATCTGGTTGGCCTGCTCATTGATCACTTCCCCCTGAGGGGGGAGCAGTCTTATCAGGCCACAGTAGAGGACAATGCAGCCACTTTTGATGAGAACTGATAGACTAAGATCAGAAAGGAGAGGAGAACCTCCCCTATCAGTGGACTTGGGGAGTGGCATGCATGCAGAAAGGGGAGGGAGGGTGGGATCGGGAGGGGAGGAGGGAAGGGCTTATGGGGGGATACAAAATGAATAAAGTGTAATTAATAAAAAATTTAAAAAAAGAAAAAAAAAACTAAAGTCCAAGTGGATCAAAGACTTCAACATAAAACCAGACACATTAATTCGGTTAGAAAAAAAATTGGGGAATACCCTTGAATTCATTGGCACAGGGGACAACTTCCTGAACAGAACACCAACAGCACAGGCTCTAAAAGCAACAATCAATAAATGGGACCTCATGAAACTGAAAAGCTTCTGTAAATCAAAGGACACTATCATCAAAACAAAACGAATGCCTACAGATTGGGAAAGAATCTTCACCAACCCTTTATCTGACAGAGGACTCATATCCAGTATATATAAAGAACCAAAGAAGCTGAAAACCAGCAAACCAAGTAATCCACTTAAAAAATGGGGAACAGAGCTAAACAGAGAATTCTCTGTAGAGGAATATCGAATGGCAGAGAAACACTTAAAGAAATGTTCAACCTCATTAGCCATCAGGGAAATGCAAATCAAAACAACCCTGAGATTTCACCTTACACCCATCAGAATGGCCAAGATGAAAAACTCAAGGGACAACACATGCTGGAGAGGTTGTGGAGAAAGGGGAACCTTCCTCCACTGCTGGTAGGAATGTAAACTTGTACAACCACTCTGGAAATCAATTTGGCGCTTTCTCAGACAACTAGGAATAGCGCTTCCTCAAGATCCAGCCATACCACTCTTAGGCATATATCCAAAAGAGGCTCAAGTACACAATAAGGACATTTGCTCAGCCCTGTTTGTAGCAGCTTTATTTGTAATAGCCAGAAGCTGGAAACAGCCCAGATACCCCTCAACTGAAGAATGGATGCAGAAATTGTGGTACATCCACAACGGAGTATTAGTCAGCAATGAAAAATAAGGAAATCATGAAATTTGCAGGTAAATGGTGGGACCTAGAAAGGATCATCCTGAGTGAGCTGTCCCAGAAGCAGAGAGACACACACGGTAATATACTCACTCATATAGACATATAACATTAAAATACTTTTCAACTACTTTGTTTTCTTTTTTAGTCGGGATTTTACTAAGTAGCTTAGATGTGCCTCAAATGTAATCTTCTTGCTTTGGCTTTAAGTGCTGAAGTCACAAACCTTTACACCCAGCTTCTAGTTATTTTTTGAGTGAAATCATCTTAACACCCATATGCATACAAGACAGACACAGAAATGCCTACTTAATATTTATTTTCTAGATACATATACTTAGGGAAGCCAAAAACAAGAATAGGCAAATACAACAAAAGTCCAAGAAAAAGTGCCACCAAAATGTAAACCTTTTGTTCTTGGTTTTATCTTTAATGTGCCTGTTACTGTAACCTTTTTCATCAATCGTCTTGCCTCTGTGTAAAAGAAATATCATTCTACCAAATAAATATCTATCAACTGTATATCTATTTATTTGTTTGTTTAATTGGTTGTGGGACACAAGGTTTCTCTATGTAACTTCCAAGGCTATCCTGGAACTCTCTTTGTAAACAAGGCTGGCCTTGAACTCACAGAGATGCTCCATGAGTTGGCTGCCTCTGCCTCCCAAATGTGGGGTTTAAAGGTCATTATGTCCAGCTCCAAATAAATCTTTGTAATCATTTCACGGACTGTGGGTTTCCAGTTGTATATCTAGCTTTCTTGACAAAATATTGCTTATTAAATATTTGTGGGTGGTTCAGCAAGGTATTAAATTTTAAAAGTGACAGAATTATGGATTCTCCAACACTAATGACAACTCTAATACTCTAAACTCTGTTACACAAGATGCTTATATAAAAGAGAAAGAACAGGGAAAGGAAGAACAGGCCATTGACACCTCCTCACAGAATTCAGTATGTAGATAAAAAGCAATGCCCAAAAGCTATTTACAGATTCAATGCAATCCCAAGTAAAATCACCTTCTTATGCTTCACAATTTAAAAAAAAAAAAAAAAAACCTATGCTAACATGTATGTGGAACCACAAGAGACCCCAGCTAGCCAAAACAATCCCAAGCAAAAACAACAAAGTTGAAGGGCTTACTAGTGTGGGTCTCAAGATACATTCCAGAGACATTATGATAAAAACAAATACTAAACAGACAGGTGACACAAAAACAGACATGTGAACCAAAGGAACAAAATGAAAGGCCCAAACATGAGTACACGTAACTTCGTCCATTTAATTTGACAAAGATGCCAAAAGCATCTTTAACAAATGGTTCTGGGAAAACTGAAAGTCCACATGCAGAATGAAATTAGTCCTGTATCTATCACCTTATACAAAATTTAACTGCAAATAGATCAAAGACCTAACCATGAAAGTAAAACTTCTAGAAGAAAATACAGGTATCAACCTACATGACACATGGTTTCATTTGCCCAAGAATTAAAGCCAACAATTAACAAATGGGACTTCATAAACTGAAAAGCTTCTAACCAGATAAAGAAACAACCAGGTAAAAGGGAAGCCCACAAAATGAAATACATCTGACAGAGGATTAATATTCAGAATATACAAAAAAAATAGACCCAGAAAAACAAACAACCCATTGGAAAAAAAAATGAGCCTGGGACCAGAACTGAGAGTTGTCAAAAGAAGAAAACAATATGGCAAAGAAATATCTCAAAAAAAAAAAATCTTCATTCCTAGTAGCTAGGAAAATGCAAATCAAAACAACTCTAAAATTTCAGCCAGGCATGGTGAAATTTAATCCCAACCCTCAAGGAGGCAGAGGGAGGCAAATCTATTTTTGTTCAAGGCTAGCCTGGTCTACAAAGAGAGTCCAGGACAGCCAAGGATACATAGAGAAACCCTGTCTCAAAAAGCCAAGCCAAACCAAAAAAAAAAAGAGAGAGCTCTGAGATTTCTTCTTACCCTGGTCAGAATGGTAAAGATGAGTAAAACAACCAGCAGCAAATGCTTGAGGGGGTTGGAGCAAAGAGAACCCTCACTCACTGTTGGTGGGATTGCAAACTGGGGCAGCCACTATGGAAACCAGTGTAGAGAATTCTCCATCTACCATATGACCCAGTTATACCACCCCTTGGCATGTGCCCAAAGATTTCAGCATCCTTTTCCATGGATACTTGCTCACACATGCCCATTGTTGCTTTATTCACAATAGCTAAGAAATGGATATAGCCTACATGTCCTCCAACTGACAAATGTATAACGAAACTGTCGTACTGATCCACTATGGAATACTATTCCTCTGTAAAGAAAAACAAAATCATGAACTCTGCAGGCAAATGAATGGAACTGGAAAAGATCATATTGAATGAGGTAACCCAGACAAACATCTTTCATTGGAGGCTCTTGGCTCTGACTCTTCAGATGTGAGTACATATCCTGGAGTAACTACATTAACCAGGAAAGTAAAAAGGAACCATCGCCAGGGTGAGAGTTTGGGGAAACAATAGAGAGGGGAATAGCAAGGTAAAAATTATCTGATTGAGGAAATAGGATGAAGGCTCTAATTAGTGAGGGGGAGAGAGATACAGAAAGAGGAAGGAAGGTATGATAACAGTAAGGATGTCTATAACATTGTAAGGAATCATTGTTAACTATCTACCCAGAAAATATCTTTAATACACATAAGTCTCTATATATGTGTATAGTTTAAGTGAAAATTTCCCATCAACACTAACAATGCTCCTTTGAAAAACCAAAGACTATCTAATAAAATCTCAACGCCAAGAGAAGCCTTCTTTTGGGTTGTTGGTCAGGGTTGTCCAAGACACTCCTAATATTACAGGCTACTGCTATTACTGTTGGTTGCTCCCCAGAGGTGGAAGGCAAGTCCCTATTGCTGGAGACACCATGCACTTCAGACATTGGGCCCAGAGGAGCTGGAACTGGCCTCAGCCTCCTTGTTGAGGACGAGTTTTCTGTGCAGTTTTTATACTGAAGCAAATATTGAGCTACATTTGAATTTCACATTGTTAGCAAAACAATTACCTGAGCACACACATCAAACAGACATTAATTCTCCATCCTTATCATCTTCCTCATCTTTCTCATCTTCTGGTTCCTTCTTCTTTGAACTTGTTGGAGTACCAGGCCCTTCTTTTCTATTTCTTTTTCACTTGTGGCATGGTATATAGAAATATCCAGCCAAAGATTGGGCAGAGCTAAGGGAGCCTTGTGGAAGAGTTGGAGGAAGGATGGAAGGACACAGAGGGGACAGGAGCTTCACAAGACCAGCAGAGCCAATTAACCTGGGCCCAGAGTGTCTGCAGAGACGGAAGCAACAGCCAAGGATCATGCATGAACTGGATCTAGGCCCCCTACATGTATATAGACATTGGGCAACCTGTTCTTCTTGTGGGTTCCCTAGTAAGGGGAGTGGGTGCTGTCTCTGACATGGACTCTTGTTGCATGCTTTCAATCACTTCCCCCTGGCTGGGCTGCCATGCCAGGACACCATGAAGAGGATGTGCTCAGTGCAGATTCGACATTAAGTGCTGGTTAGTGAGGCCCCCTTTTCTGAGTATAGTGGGGAGGGGGAAGAGGGAGAGAGGGTGGGACTAGGAGAAGAGGAGGATGGGGACTACAACTGAACAACTAAATAAATAAAGTTAAAAGTTTAAAAAAAAAACAGAAAAAAAGGAAATAAATATTTTTTCCATACTTCTCCTTTACTTAAATTTTCTTCTGCTCCTGTAAAGGTTTAGTTTTGGTTGACTGTTCAGAACACATCTTTTTGGTTTTGGTTTTTTGGTTTTCAATCTCTCTAATGGACAGACCTGTATCTTTTTATCTTTGGTAATGTTTAGAGCATCAGGAAGAGGGCAGATAATGGGATAACTCTGAGGTCTTTTTTCTTTCGTTTCTTATCACCTCTTGGGGGGACATAATTCTTCTCCCAATCATAATGAGCTTTGTCACTTTGGGCTATATCCTCAAGCTTCAACTTCTCTTTTGCAGACATGGTCTTCCATCTCGCAGAGCATTTCTTTGAGAACTCATCAAAATTGACCAAGGAGTCACTGTATTTCAGTCTGTGCTCTTCCAAGCAAGTCTGCAGGAAAACTACATATGGGAACATTTCCCCCATTTGCTTGTGGGAGCCTCTTTTGTCAACGCTGATAAAGCAGCATCTACCTACTGGCACATGCTCTTCCATCGAGCCAAACCAAGACCTTTCCTTCCCAGGCTCCATAGAGAAGTGGTTTTGTATCCCAATTTTAAATTGTGTCATTTGTTATTATGATTCCTTGATTTTGTTTAGTTCTTTGTGTATTATGAATATTAATCCTTTAGTAGATGTATACTTGGCAAAGTTTCTATCCTTTCTCTTCATTCAGCTGATTGTTTTCTTAGCTATGCAGAAGCTTTTTAGTTTTATGAGCTTACTCTCAACTGCTGGCTTTGCTTCCTGTGTAAATGGAGCCCTCTTCGGAAAGCCCTTCCCTATGCCTCCATTTCTTTCTTCAGAGATTTAATCCTTTCATTGTAGAGTTCTTTCACCTCCTTGATTAGATTTACTTCTAATTACTTTGTTTTCCGAAGGTAATGTGAATGGCAAACATAAATGGGAGTATTTCAATGATCTCTTGCTCTATGTGTGATTTTGTTGTGTAGAAAGGCTACTGGTTTTTGTAAGTAAATTTTGTGCCCTGCCATTTTCTTGAAAGTGTTGTTTCTCAAACTTTTCGGATAAAATTTTTGAGTTCTCTAATGCATAATACCAAGTTATTTGAAAAGAGGATAATTCTGCTTTTTTTTTAATTTGTGACTTTTTGTTTTCTTCTCTTGTCTTACTGTTCTAGCCAGTGCTTCAAGTACTAAATTAAACATGAGTAAAGACAGTGAACAGCTCTGTCTTATTCCTGATTTTAATAGGACTGCTTCAAGTTTTTCTCCATTTAGAATAATATTGGCTGTAGATATTTTTTTGTGTGTAGCCTTTACAATTTTGAGAAATGTTTTTCCAGTCCTACTCTCTTTAATGAAGAGAGTACTTTTATAATGAAGGTGTGCTAGATTCTGTGAGGGACCTTTTCTGTAAGTATTGAGGGGATCATGTGACATTTATCTTCAAGTTCATTTATGTAATGTACTTCATTTATTGACTGATGCATGCTGAAACACCAGTACACTTCAGGGATTAGGAAATTGGTGGTTGATGATCTTTTCTACAGATATATGCCTGTACCTAGTTCACAGATTTTTATGAGAATTTTTGCAACTATGCTCATCAGGGATATTGGCCTGTCATTTTCTTTTTTGTTGTTATTGTGTCTTATCCTAGCTTTGATACTAAAGAAATACTAGCTTTGTAAAGGATTTTGGAAATTTTCCGTTTCTATTTTTTAAGTAATTTAAGAAACAATGTTCATAGGACTTTTTTTTAAAGTAAAATTCTGCTGTGAATCTATATGGCACTTTGTTTTGTTGTTGTTGCTTATTTGTCAGAAGTTACTATTTCTATCTCCTTCTTTGTTACAGGTATGTTTAAGTTGTTGCTATCTCCTTGGTTCAACTTTATTGGCTTAGATAAATTGAGAAATTCATCCATTTCTTTTAGGTTTTCTAACATAATAGAATATACATTTGTATGGTACTCTCTTAAAATATTCTGGATTTCTTTGGTGTCTGTTGTAATGTTTCCTGGTTCATCTCTGATTCTGATTTGGGTCCTCCCCTTCTTTCTTTTAGTTAATTCATCCAAGGATCTGTTCATCTCATTTATCTTCTCAAAGGATAAGACCTTAGATCCAGACTGATTCTGTAGTCTGTTTTATTTGTTTCTATTTCATTAATTTTTGTTCTTTTTGCCTACAGAGTTTGAGTTTGATTTGTCCTTATTCCAAATTCTTGAGTTGCATCACTAAGTCATTTATTCATGCTCTTTATGATTTTTTTCAATGTAAGCACTTAGGACTATAAATTTTCTTCTTAGGACTGCTTTAATGTGCCCCAAAGATTTTGTTGTGTTGTAGTCTCACTTTCATTTAATTCCAGGAATACCTTTCTTTCTTTCTTTCTTTCTTTCTTTCTTTCTTTCTTTCTTTCTTTCTTGTTTTTGTTTTTGTTTGAGACACGGTTTCTCTGTGTGGCCTTGGCTGTCCTTGGACTCACTTTGTTGACCAAGCTAGCTTCAAACTAACAAAAATATGCCTGCCTCAGCCTCCCAGAGTGCTGGAAATACATGCGTGCAGCACCATTAAATAGGGCTCTTGTTAAACAGAAAAATCCTGTCTTGGAAAACCAATTTAAAATGTGTGTGTGTGTGTGTGTGTGTATGTGTGAGATATATACATATATATATATATATATATATATATATATATATATATATATATATATATGACTTGACATCCTTCTCCACAGGTAACTGCTCAGCCATGTTCATTGTCACTATAGCTAAGAAATGAAAGCAACCTAAATGTCACTGAACTGATGAGTGGATAATGAAAACATGGGACATATACAGAAGAAAATTCTAGTCATATGTAAAAAAAAAAAAAAGTGAAATCATAAAACTTGCAGCTAAACAGACCATACAGGAAAATATACTAAGTGAGGGAAGCCAGACACAGAAAAACAAATGCCTTGTGCTCTCTCATATTTGTGGATCTTAACTTCAAATATTTTGAGTGTATAACCTAAAATAACTGCAAAAATCCAGAAAAATATGAAGGAACCATGGAAGGGGTTCTCTGTGGGAGACATAGTAGGACACAGGTGTTATGAAATGGGAAAATGGCGGCACTTTAACGGGCAAAGGAGAGGAAGGGGAGAAATTAAAAAAAAATCATCAGGATTACTTGAAAAGGCCATAAGGAAACATTTGCTTTAAAATATATATATAACGTATAAGTTTGTGCAAACATATATGTAGCTTAGTTTAAGTTATATCATTTAAGATGATAATAGACTATGAGCCATTGACTATCTAACAGAAGTCCCAGTACAAACAGAAACAAACAAAACTAGTGCTGGGCATGAGACCCTTCAAGTTGTTGTTTAGAGACGTCCAAGAAACTCCAGGTGTTTGTTGCCCTAGTTTGCCTCACAGAACTTGAAGGTAACACTCTAGTGCTGAAGATCCCACACACTTCAGACTTGGAGTACTTGGAGGAATTGGGCTGGAAATCACCAGGAAGCCTCCTCCCTGAGGACTAGTCCTCAAGCATCTGAAGATGCTATGTGAGTCAGTGAGGGAGAAAAGCTGTTATGTCACTACATAACGTGTGACATTTATAAATCACAATAACCAGCATGGCAAGATAGACCCAGATGTGTAACAGTGGCACTTAGATCTTAGAAGTAGCCAACAGTCATCTACTCAAAATGAAAGCCCATTCAGTAGTAGGAAACTGATGCTGGCACTGTAAACCTAGTCAGCTACCCAGGGCTGGTGAGGTCATGGGCCCTAGAAGAGAACCTACTGTTGCCATTTTTCTAAACAAGCATTAATTCCCAACTGCACTGTTAATACCTGTCCTTATATCCAAAGATAAGTGTTACTCGGCTTGTCAAAGAAGTTTCTTTTTGCAGGAGACAGAGACCATTATAGAAAGCCACAACTTGTCAAAATGCAAAGAATGACACACTATGGGTTGCCCATGCCCAATTGATATATCTACAACACAACTCCTACACCTAAGACTCAGGAAACATCACAGATAAAAGAATTAAAAATTGTAAAAGGCGAAAGATTTATACGATCTGAAGAGAAACCAGAGTATCATTTATTTATTTACATATCATTTTTGTATCATTTACCAACTGGAACTATGACTAAAGTATTCATTTCCTCATCTTCTCCTGGGATATCAGGATTCCAATATGGGACACAAAACTTGTATTAGCTTTTCAAAGGAGTTTAAAACCAGACTAAATCACTCATCTCTCGATCTCTACTAACAGATTGACTACCTAAAATTTGAATATATGTCTAATAAAACTTATTTTTCAAATGACAATGCCAAAAGCCATCATATATACATATGTTACCCTTGAGAAAATGTGACATTTTTCTTTACACCAGTTGGTGTTGGCTAGAAATAATCTGAAAAGTTTTGACTACTTTAAACAATAAAATTTTAAATTTAAAAAAAAATTATAAAAGCCAGAGTGTCAAGATGTTTGCTATGAAATAATGTCTTCTATATATGCTAGCCAGCAATAAACATGACATCTTAAGAATATAGTTAAGACCTGAACAATGGCAATACTAGTTGACACCCCAGGGCATATGTCATAAGACTCTACTCCTAGATGAATAGCTATGGACAAATTAATGATGACCAAGAGAGGAAGAATCATTCCTCTCTAAGGATGAGCCACCAGATAAGTTATCCAATCCCAAGTTGCCATCTCTAAACACATACACATATGAGCAACTCTAAATAGACATAGTTGGTTTTTATTTTTATTTTTATTTATTTTATTTACTTTAATTTATTTTTATTCACTTTATACCCCGGTTGTAGCCCCATCCCACCTAGCCTCCCAGTCCCACCTTTCCTCCTTCCCCCTCCTCCCTCCCCTATTCCTCAGAAAAGGGGAGTTCCCCTTCTCATCTACCCCAGCTGATCAAGTCGAACCAAGACTGGACTAAGCATGTCCTCTTCCCCTGTAACCAGGCAAGGCAATCCCCCTGGGGGAAATGATCAAAATACTGACAGGAAAGTCCATGTCAAATTCAGTCTCTGCCTTTCTTACTTGAGGACCCACATGAAGCCTAAGATGCTGATCAGCTACATGTTGTAGGCAGATCCAGGTCCAGTCCATGCATGGTGTTTGGTTGATGCGTCAGCATCAGCAAGCCTCTCTGAGTCCTGGTTAGTAGGCTCTGTTGGTCTTCTTGAGAAGCTCCTGTCATCTCCAGGTCCTTTTCTTTTCCTCCCACTTTTCCACAAGACTCCCTATACATCCCCCAATGTTTGGCTGTGAGTCTCAGCAGCTATTCTGAGGCATTGCTGTCTGATAGGGTCCTGACTGCAGGCTTAGGAAATTGCGATATATGAAGAAGGAGGAAGGACATAGGAAGAGTTGGTTGTAAGAGAGTTGAGTGGAAATGATGTAAATATAATATTCATGTATGAAATTCTCAAGGATAAAAGTAAAACAAATGTTGAAAAACAAGGAAACTTTTCCTGAGAAAGTCATTTAAGCTGAGGCCAGACTCGGATACTCAAAGATGAGGAAGAATATTTAAATAAGAGCTATGAATAAAGAGATAGAAATTATAAGAAAAGGATTCTAAGAATATTGAAAATGAGAGGGAAAATGAAGTGAATAAAAAGTGTTCAAATGGTGCTGGTCAAACTGGATAGCTGCATCCAAAATAATGAAAATAGATCCATATTTATCAGCCTAGCTCAATTCAAAATGCATCAAGGATCTCAACATAAGAGCAGATGTCCTGAATCTGATAAAAAGAGAAAGTGGAGATAGGCTTGAACTAATTGGCAAAGGAAAGAACTTTCTGAGTTTAACACTGATACCACAGGCATTAGAGGAACATTTAATAAGTGGGACCTCCTGAAGTTAAAAAGCTTGTGTACGGCAAAGGACATGATTATTACAGCAAAGTAGCACCCTTCAAAATAGAAATATATCTTTACCACTTATACATCTGATAGAGAGTTAGTATCCAGAATACAGAAAGAACAACGAAAAAAAAAAACTGAACATCAAGAAAACAAATAACCCAATTAAAAAACAGTGTACAGATCTAACTAGAGAGTTCTCCAAATGCTAAACACGCATGTCTGATAAACACTTAAACATCCTTAGCTTCAGGGAAATGAAAATTAAAACTACTTTGAGATTTCATCCTAAAACAAATGACAGCACAAGATGGCAAGGAGGTAGGGAAAGGAGAACACTTTGTTACTGGTGGGATTGCAAACTTATGCCTCCATTACGGAAATCAGTGTAGGGTTCCCCAGGAAGCTGAGAATAGATCTATCTCAATATCCACCTATACCACCCTTGGGCATATACCCAAAGGACTCTACATCTTACTCCAGAAATACTTGTTCATTTATATTCATTGCTGTTCTACTTATAATAGCCAGAAATTGGAAACATTCTAGATATCCATCATCTGATGAATGGGTAATGAAAATGTGAATAAATTCATATTCTATCTTGGAGGCAGAGAGACTAGGTACCTAGTAAATGACTAGGGGTAAGAAATAATCTCCCAAAGAAGTAAAAGCAGAATGTAGTATTACAGAGAGGTAAAGAGGAAGCTAGAACACGAGGATTAACTAAAGAGTAGATGGATAAGAAGGAATAAAGAACACAGGCCATTAAAAAAAAATATGTAGAAACCTACTACTGTAAAAGATTCCTAAAATATATACATATATTTAAAAATCTAAATGGAGTCACCATGTAATAGGGAAGAGAATTTTCCAACTAGATATTTTATGGCTCCAAATAAAACCTGCAGTATCAAGAATGCTACATCTTGTAGCATTTGATCGTTGGTCAAAGGGGTCCCATAACCACCATCCCCTGCAACAATTCGGGCTATTGCTAAGGCTACTGGTTGCTCTCTACAAACTGAATGTAAGCCCCTATTGCTGAAGACAACAATCATATACGCCATGGAACACAGAGCAGTCAAGCCGGCGCCTCATTAGGTGTTTTACCCCTATTGACTAATGCTCATGGTGCTGGGAGGTTCTCCACACTCCACTGAAGGAAAAGGGTGAAGGTGTTGTACACTCTACTGCAGGAGAAAGGTGGCGATCAATATCACTCAGCTGCAATCCCTACAACCTACCACAGAGACCTGCCTGCAAGGTACACTGACTCAACTATAGCACAAATGCTACAGCGGTAACCAACCACTTCTTCTCTTTGGATTTAAGGCCCACTCTGTGAGTTAGAACCCAGGCCTGACATTACTAGAGTGTCCAAGAACTTAGGACTATCTAGGTCATCAGTCTAAGGAAAAAAAAAAAAAGCTAATACTATTTTTCTGCTAAAATGACCTCTAATGATATACTGATTAGAGCCTCACTCAACCCTCACCAGAGAATTCTTTTATTGAAGCAGATGGGAATTAACACAGAGACCCACAACTGAACAATGTACAGAGAGTGAGAGACTTTGAATCTCTCATTTCTAAATGGTATGTATTCATCAAACCTCTTACCTCAGGGTTTACTTATCTATGAAGAGAAGGTCACAAGACTGTAAGAGCCAGAGGTGATGGATGACTCCAAGGAAACAGCGTCTCCCAGACAGGACAGGCTTGATGTACACATGAATTCATAGAGAATGTGGTAACGAGTGCACAAAAGACCTGCACAGGTGGAAGCTAAACAGGGTCCCAGCACTGACAAGCCAACACAGGAGCCTACCACTAACCAATGATGCCCAAAGAAAAATCTGTTTTCCATAATGGAGTGTCTCTGGGTATATCAACCATACTCCAGACCTCATGTGCAGGAGTACTTGACAAACACAAGTGAACTTCATCTCGTTTTGTATTGTTTTGTGGACTTTAGTTTGTTTTGTTTTGTTTCTGTATTTTTGTTTTGTTTTGTTTTTGGTCTTTTGCTTGCTTCTTTTTATTTTTGTTGCTGTGTTCTTATGGAGGTTTCAAGAAAGAGAGAGACAGAAAGAACATAAAGTCAGGTTGGTAGGGGTATGGGGAGGTTCTGGAAGGAGGTAGGAAAGGGGGAAAATATAGTACATGAAAAACTAGCCAGGGAATGGTGGTGCATGCCTTTGATCCTAGCATTCAGGTGGCAGAGGCAGGTGAATCTCTGAGTTCCAGCCCAGCCTAGTCTATAGAGTGAGTTCCAGGATAGCCAGAGCTACACAGAGAAACTATATCAGAAAACCAACAAGCAAAAAAAAAGGAAGAAGAAGAAGAGGAAGAAGATAATCTAGGTGTTACATAGAGAAAAAGTGCAAATATCTTAGCAAGGCAACCTGCAGGATAGTGGTGGTCCATAGCTTTAATCCCAGCACTGAGGAGGCAGAGGCAAGCAAATCTCTGTGTTGGAGGCCAGCCTGGTCTACAAAGCTAGTTCTAGAAAGCCAAGGCTACACAAAAGAAAAGAAAGAAGAGAGAGACAGAGAGAGAGAGAGAAAGGAAGGAAGGAAGGAAGGAAGGAAGGAAGGAAGGAAGGAAGGAAG
>NW_026585504.1:23002424-23050965 GCF_907164565.1 Psammomys obesus | reverse complement strand
AAGGAAGGAAGGAAGGAAGGAAGGAAGGAAGGAAGGAAGGAAGGAAGGAAGAGATTAACATGAGTTTCTTTGAGACAGCCAACACTGAATAATGACCCGGAGATCTTTTATATTTATTATAATATTATTATGGCACTATAACTAGGCAGATACTCAGCTATGTTAACCCAACTATACTGGCCTATGTCCTGCCACATGGCCTGTTCCCTGTCCATCTTAGTCTCTAGTTCTTGCTCTTGTTACTTCCTCTGAGTCCAGCTGGTGACTGCCATGAGCTTCCATCCCAGCATCCCTGTCACAGCTACTGTTCATTCAGCTCTTTATCAAAAGGTGAAGGAAGTGCATGTTTACAAAATATGATGCAGGCAAAAAATAACAATATCAAAGTCCGTTCTGTAAGCAGATCTCTGCTGGAACAGAAATAACATTTGAATATACAAGGACAACCTTACACAGTGCACAAAACATCACTCCAACAAAGAAAAGAAAGAAAGAGAGAGAGGGAGGGAGGGAGGGAGGGAGGGAGGGAGGGAGGGAGAAAGAGGGAGGGAGGGAGGGAGGAAGGGAGGAAGGAAGGAAGGAAGGAAGGAAGGAAGGAAGGAAGGAAGGAAGGAAGAAGGGAAGGGACACTATATAAATCAAAAGATATATATAAAAGAGTGTTCAACATTTTCTTTTCAGGGAGCAATCAAATCAAGTGTTTCCTGAGTGCCTGTTATGTGCTGGATATTGTTTGGTGTACTTGGAACACATACGAGAATAAAACAAGGAGCCTGCCCTTGTGGAGTATACAGTCTATGGTGTGGTACCACTTCACCAATGTGCTGCTTGTAGCCTTGGGCAAGTCACTGTACCTCTCTGTCCTTGTCATCAACTGACCATTGGGGTAACAAGTATGGTGGGCTGAGCAGACATTGAGCCTGGGGTGCTGTAGATGCTGAGCCCAACACCCAGACTGCAGAGAGGCTGAAGGTTGATTTTTTAATAATCAAGCAAAGTGGGGAGAAGGGAAAGGAAGAGAGCAACACTGGCTAGCGGGCTACACAAGCTGCTGCTGCTGCTGCTGCTGCTGCTGCTGCTGCTGCTGCTGCTGCTTGGTGGCCTCCATGTTGGCTAGCCCCTTGGCCTTCTCTGTAGCTGCCGTGCCGTCTCCTTTGCTATCTCTTTGGCTTCTGGCTGCCTCATCAAGTGTTTTGGAGCAGGGCCTTGCCTTGTAGCTTGGCCAAGAAATACTGAAAACCCTTCATTGTCTTGGTCGCATTACTTTTGAATAGCGCAACACATTCCTGGACAGCTCTGGAGATGCCAAATGACCTACAAACCCAGGCCTCCCGACAGAAGCCGGGCACAGTTACTGTTCGGGGTGAAGGTGGTGATGGTCTTGCGTCTGTGGTTCTGCAATAGAGACCTCCAAAATGCAAATCTATAGAGCAACACTGGCAGGAAAAGTCACTCTGCCCAGCATGGCATCCTGTTGGTCCTGGTGAGGAGTCTCAGGACAGAAGCTTCTGGTAAGGAGTCATCTGCCAGTGCAGTATTTGTTCGATTAAGACATATTTGCTTGAGACTCATAGCCAAACTTTGGGCAGAGTGCAGGGAATCTTATGAAAGAAGGGGGAGATAGGAAGACCTGGAGGGGTCAGGAGCTCCACAAGGAGAGCAACAGAACCAAAATATCTGGGCACAGGGTTCTTTTGTGAGACTGATACTCCAACCAAGGACCATGCATGGAGGTAACTTATAATCCCTGCACAGATGTAGCCCATGGCAGTTCAGTGTCCAAGTGGGCTCCCTAGTAAGGGGAACAGGGACTGTCTCTGTCATGAAATCAGTGGCTGGCACTTTGATCACCTCCCCATGATAGGGGAGCAACCTTACCAGGCTACAGAGGAAGACAATGCAGCCTGATGAGACCTGATAGGCTGGAATCAGAGGGAAGGGGAGGAGGACTTGTGGAGGGACATGGGAGGAGATGAGGGAGGAAGGATGAGATTGGGAGGGGAGGAGGGAGGAGGCTACAGCTGGGATACAAAGTGAATAAACTGTAATTTATTTAAAAAGTAAATAAATTTTTAAAAATAAATTTATTCTTAGCCAACAAAATTAAAAAAGACATGTTTGCTATCGGAATTTGGATATCATTGAAAGAAAGCAGTGAACGTTTGATCTCATAAGCACACTGTAGCTCAAGAAATACTACATTCAGGCCAGGACAGGCTTAGCACCCATACAGCATCGGAGCGAAGGCCTCACACACACCTGGGGCCAGGGGGCATGTGGCTAGGCACATGCTTATCTTGCATGCAGCTCAGTCATTCCCGCACCAAGCCCAAATAGCTATCACCGCCATGAGGGGATATAAGACTCTTCAACGTCCCTCTCCTAAACCCCTTCAGTCTGCACACTTTGTCTGAAAATCAGGGATAATGATTCCCTGGCAATTATCGTATAGAGGCTTCCTTGTCCTCATCGAACTTCCCTGTCCCCAGTGCCTTTGCTTCAGTACTGCAGATTCTTCCTACTCCAGTGGAGTCCAACAAGTACAGAATGACCTAAGCAGCATGGCTTCCTGCAACATCGTGGAAAATAGGTTAGCTGCCTACTGGTTTCAGTGGGGCCATTTCCCTTGACTTCATTCTTCCTTAGTACAACTACGGGTTTGATTGTAACAGAGTGTGGCTGCCACCTAGTGTAACGATGGTGAATAACCAGTCAACAAGGTGTTTGGTTTTTTGTTGTTGTTGTTGTTTGTTTGTTTTCTCCCCTAAGAAAAACTTGAAATAGTCTGTAGGAGTACTCTGGAAGAATTTTGAGGGTCACTTATGTATACTATCATATCACCTGTAAATAGTGATATTTTGACTTCTTCCTTTCCAACTTATATCCCGTCGATCTCTTTTAGTTGTCTTATTGCTCTAGCTAAAACTTCAAGTACTTTATTAAATAGATATGGAGAGAATGGGCAGCCTTGACTTGTCCCTGATTTTAGTGGAATTTCTTTAAGCTTCTCTCCCATTTAGTTTAGCAAGTTATTGGCTTCCTGTATATTGCCTTTATTGTGTTTAGGCGTGTGCCTTGTATCCCTGATCTCTCCAAGACTTTTTTTCATGAAATAGCATTGAATTTTTGTCAAAGGCTTTTCCAGCATCAAGCAAGACGATAATGTGTTGTTTTTTTCTTTCAGTTTGTTTATATGATGGTTTACATTGATGAATTTCCGTATGCTGAACCATCCCTCCATCCCTGAGATGAAGCCTGTTTGATCACAGCGGTTGATTTTTTTAAGTGCTCTTGAATTCAGTTTGTGAATATTTTGTTGAGTATTTTTAGACCCCTCAAATTTTTTTATATAAAGAGCAATGACGGTGCTGAGATTCTCCAAAATTCATACCCTTCCTTCCTTCCGATCTTCCTTCCTTCTTTCCTTCCTTCCTTCTAGCCAGTGATGACAGACAATAAAAAAATTTAAAAAAGAGCAGTTGGTGCTGACAAGGTTGGAATCTGAGGATGCTGCTCAGAGGCGGGAGAGCAGAATAAGCTTCCAACACTGACACTCAAGTAAGACTCCCAGGCAGAGTTGGGCCTTTACAAACTTTACAATGTGGAGTCAAGACCTATACACCTAGTGTCTGGAGACACAGGCAAGAGCCCATGCTACCTGAGTGCCTAAAGAATGCTTGTTTTCTCCTTACAGACTTACCCATCACCCATTTCAACACACAATTAAGAGAGAATGAATGTTCCTCCTCGGGAAGGGAATGTCATGCGGAAAGAATGAGAGATCCTCCCAACCTCCTCCTCCTATCACAATCACCTCAAAGCCATCCAGAAATTTTAAGTTGTTGAGAATAAGTAGTGTAAATTTTCTTGTGGGAGGTAAATTAGCTAATACATGCAAAGGAACTCAGCCGGTAAAAGCACTTAGTGCCCACACAAGAACTGAGTTCAAACCCTTGGCACCCACATAAGTTGGTCATGGTTGTGCACACACCTGTAACCCCAACCCTGGGTGGAGGTAGGAGGCAGAGACAGGAAGATCTCTGGGGCTTTTATAGCTGCCAACCTAGGTCCATGATCAGTGAGAGAACCTGTTCCAAGAGAATAAGTGAAGAGTAATAGAACAGGGTACCCGACACCCTATTCTGGTCTCCAAACTCTTACATGAGTACACACAGTCACACACATGTACACATGCACATATATATCATATACATACACCATACGTACTCACACAAAAAAATAAATAGTCTGGGCTGATTTGTAGAAGGGTTAGTACTATCAAACTACATCGTATAAAGCTATCAAATAGTAAACATTATTTTTTTATTTTATTTCAGTTTATTTACTTTACATTCCAAAGGTGACCTCTCCCTCCTCTCCTCCTAGTCCCCCCTCCTCCTCGTTCTCCCTTCTCCCTTCCCTTTCCTCCCAGGAAAAGGGATCCCCCCCTTCCTTCGTATCAACCCTCCCCAGCACATCAAGTCATATCAGGACTGAGCATATCCTCATCCAGTGAGGCCAGACAAAGCAGCCATGCCAAGGGGAAGTGATCCAAAGCAGGCAATAGAGTCCATGTTGGAAACAGTTTCCAACAGTTTCCCCACCACCACTCATCAGGCAACCCACATGAAGAACAAGCTGCCAATCAGTCACATATGTGCAGGGGGCCTAGGTCCAGGCCGTGCCTGGCTGGGAGGTGGTGACTTCAGTCTCCATGATGCCCCTGTTAGGAGTCTCAGCTAGAGGCACACCCATATCCTCCCGGGAGCCTGCCCTCTCACAGGCCTCCAGCTTGATAAAAAGATGTCCCCCCCTCAGTTTCCCTTATTGTTCCCAGACCTCTCACTTCCCACCCTGTTCTCCCCACATCTGATCCCCACTCGATTATCCCTCCCCATTCCATCTCCTGCCAATGCCCTCTCTTTATCTGCTTCTGCTTTCTTTTTCTTTTTTTTTTCTGATGAGGTGAATTTTTTTAATTTTTATTTTTTTAATATTAGTTACAGTTTGTTAACTTTGTATCCCTGCTGTATCCTGCTCCCTCTTTCCCTCCCAATCCCACCCACCCACCCTCATCTCCTCCCTGCCCCTTTCCAAGTACACTGCTAGGGGAGGTCCTCCTCCCCTTCCATCTGACCCTAGCTTATCAGATATCTTCAGGACTGGCTGCAATGTCCTCCTCTGTGGCCTAGCAGGGCTGCTCCTCCCTCGAGGGGGGGAGGTCAAAGAGCCCACCATTAAGTTCATGTCAGAAACAGTCCTTGTTCCCCTTATTAGGGTACCCACTTGGATACTGAGCTACCAAGGGCTACATCTGAACAGAGGCTCTAGGTTGCATCCATACATGGTCCTTGTTTGGAGAAAGTCTCATAAAAGACCCCTGTGCCCAGATATATTTGGTCCCTGTGGAACTCCTGTCCTCTCCAGGTCATATTAACTCTCCCCCCCCCCTTATTTTTTTATTCCCTGCACTCTGCCGAAGGTTTGGTTATGAGTCTTAATATCTGCTTTGATATACTGGTAGGTAGAGTCTTTCAGAGCCCCTCTGTGGTAGGCTCCTTTCCTGTTACTTGTTTGCTCCTACATCCAATGTCCATCCCATTTGTCTTTCTAAGTGAGGATTGATCATCATACCCTGGGTCCTCTTTCTTGTTTATCTTCTTTAGGTACTTCTGCTTTCTATTCTATTTCTCCTTCTGAATGACATTCTGGCACCCTCCCTCGGGCCCTCCTTGTTAATTAGCTTCTTTGGGTCCGTGGATTGTAGTATGGGTAAACATTATTTTTAAAAATAAATATTTTGGGTTTTTTTTTTTTTGTTTGTTTTGGTTTGGTTTGGTTTTGGGTTTTGTTGTGTTGTGTTTTGTTTTTATTTTTGGTTGGTTGGGTGGGTGGTTTTGTTTTCTTTTCTTTTCTTTTTGCCTGCGACAGGATTTCCCTGTGTGGCCCTGGCTCTCCTGGAACTTGCTCTGTAGACCAAGCTGGCCTTGAGCTCAGAGATCCACCTGCCTATGCCTCCCAAGTGCTGGGATTAAAGGCATGTGCTACCATGACCCAACAATTAAATTTTTACTTACAAATAATATAAATAAAGTACTTAAGACATTCCCATTTTGACCCTTGTCCCAACAGTATGAGCCTTCTAATGAGCAAAGCAAACCATGGTTTGTCTGTACTCTGTTCTCATCAAGCTACCTCCAAACCCTTAGACCATGGCTAGTAACAAGACAGAAGGTGCAACTTTGAAGTTGAGAGTCAACTTTCCTCCTGCTGATGGGGAAATGGTATTGGCTGTGGAGGGACTGTCCCTTGTCCTGCTGTTCTTGGACAGACCAGCTTTTCTGAACAACTCAGCATAGCCAAAAGGGTCCTACCTCTTCTTGACAGCCTCACACTGATGTCCCAAGACAGATCTGTGTAGGTCTTCCCTCAACATGTTTTGGATGATCAGGCCATTCTTCACTTTTGACACAGAAAATGATAGGGAAGAGCCTCAGGGGCCATAAACAAAAAAAAAAAAAAAAAAAAAAATCAATGTGAACAGACAAAAAAAGATGTGAGGATTTTCCTGGAAGTGTGAGGTAGAGACTAGAGTCTTCTCAGTGTTCTCAACTTGAGGGAATGAGAAAGGGAGTCTAAAGTACTCAGCCAAAAGTGAATTGTGACTCAGCAGACATGGAGGCACAGAGGGGAACCAAGCTCTGGGTTGAAGCTTCAAGAAGAGACCTGATAGGCTAGGATCAAACAATGGACTCTGTCAGTGGACTAAGGGAGGGGCAGGGGGCAGGGAGGATGGGATTTGGAGGAGATGAGGGAGGAGTCCATAGCCAGGATACAAATTGAATAAATTGTAATAAATGATAATAATAATAATAAAATTTTAAAATAAAAAAAGAAAAGAGTGGAGGAAAGAAGTGCACAGGGACAGAGAAATCACTGCTGAGTGGAAGCCCCATTCCCTCCAGAAGATTTGGGGCTGTAAGACTCAAGGAGAAAACTATACTAGGGGCTTCTGAGATTTCCAGTATGATGTAAAGTCTGCTTTCTTCTATTCCTATCCTTTCCAATGTACAATACAACCCACACCTGGATAGTGTTCCATTTGCAACTCAAACCTCAACTATAAGAGTCCAGAAGTACTAGAGAACAGATGTCATTTGAAGTCCTAACAGGCTCTTGTCAAGGACAACTGTGGAAGATTATAAAGGTCTTGTCTTCCTGAGTGGGCTTCAAGAAGATACCTCAGTTCCCAGCAGTAAGGATGACCTGCAGCTCGGTATGGAAGGCATCATCGGCATCACATGTTTGGGCCTTTAACCTCCATCCTGGGAATCTCTCTCTGACCTGCACCCTATGTGGGAACTCCTTAGCATAGACACCAGCCTGAGGGTGTCTTGTCCCATTAGAATGGGGGCTACAAGACCTGAATGACCAAGGAGAGTGGCTGGTTCAATTGCAATGAGGATTACAGTGAGGGAGGAAGGTCTGTGGGAAGACCCTGGGGCTGGGGCTTCGGAGTTGGGGTCTATGCCTGGTCTTTGTGGTGGCTGCTCTTGAGTCTTCAGTGTGGCTTTTGTACAAAAGGAAGAAGATAACATCAGCTGCAGAAGGGCTGGAGCTCATAAAACTTCAAGTCTTGTACCACTATGTGAATTTAGATTTAAATTTATATAACATAAAAGAATAGGTAGAGGAAAGAGGAGGGGAGGAAAAGGGTGGAGAGGAGGAGACAGAAGAAGAAAGGGAGAATGGGGTGAAACTGATCAAAGTACCATCGTGTGCACAGATAAAAACGTTACCAACAACTACACTTGAAAGCACATGCTTACAGTCCTAGAATATGAGAAGTGGAGGCAGGAGGATTAAGCCCAGCTTGAGTTACACAGTTAGTTTGGAGGCAACCTAAACTAAGACTCTATCTCAAAAACAAACAACTCAGAATAACAAAAAAAAAAAAAATCCAATAACAAAAGTCAAACCTCATAAGTGAAAAATATTAATAAAAAGAAAATACATGAAAATTGTATGAAGAGATGGTCCACCCTACTTCTCCACTAAGAAACCCAGGCAGTTAGGAAACAGGATGCCTTTGTATCTCCATCTTCATGATTCTAAATAGCTGAAGTGTCCGTGTTTGCTACAGGAAAAAAGCTTGACACCTTTCCCAGGCTTTGTCACAGTAACCCCAACACCTGATACTACCACGTTGGTTGATGAGACCTAGATCATCCTGAACAATAGCACCCTGTGTGTCTAAAGATGGAAATCAGAAAGAACAGAGACAGAAAAGACAGAGATATGGAAGTGGGAGGGCTTCAGAAAGAATGGGAATGGTCTCTGGTAACACTATAACCAGCAGTGTGTCAACGCAAGTGAGGAAGAGAGAAATCTGGTTCAATATGACTCAGTAGCCAGTGTTGGATCAAAAATTCATAAATTTGACACTGAGAAGTTGATTTTAGGATATTTAAGTACAGCACAATTTGGAAGAAAAGGTTTTCTGGTGATAATTAACTCAATCCCATGTGCACAATAAAGCTTGTGACTACATCAAAACTCTTTGTAAAGTACATGTGACGTCTTTCATAAAGATGGGTTCTATAGATTTATTTCATATCACATCTTAAGGGTATTGGAAAGGATCTGGTTCAGTTTCAGTCATACAAAAAGCATAAAGATTACCAGGCTATTAAACATCTCCACTCCTGGCCTTCGGGGCATAAAACAGGTTATACAACTCTCCCTTTAAAGAAACAACCCTGCAAGTTTTACATTCTTGTTTTCTCTAGTGCTTATCTGTGAACAAAAGCACCTCCATGTCTCCTATCAGAAAGGATGAGCCAGGTGAGGTGTCACATGACTGTAATCCCAGTGCTCTGGGAGGAAGAAGCAGGTAGATATCTGTGAGTTCGAGACCAGCCTGGTCTACAAAGGGAGTCCATGACAGACAAGGCTACACAGAGAAACCTTGTCTCAAAAAAACCAAACCAAAAGGAAAAAAGAAGAAAGAAAAAGAAAGGATGAGATCTGGGGGTGGGAGCGCCTCTTTCTGACCACAAGCCCTCTTACTTCAGGCTACTATAGGTGTGAGATGCTGGCAGGAGGAAAATGAAGAAGGACGTTAATTAGAGCTAAGCATAAAAAGTAAAACGTGGAGTCCAAGATGGTGACAACCAGCACGCACTCTATCTGAGGGGCACAGGATCCAAAACTCTGAAATGGGTGAGTGGAGGGGCAGCTGAAGCCGGAACATCCACACTGAGGCTTCCTGAGCAAGAGGGGACAACCCAGGAGCTGGGACAGTTTGGATCCAAGTCACCCATGGACATCTCTGAGGACCTTGCCCCAAGCACAGGCCTCCCTGCTCTGCGGAGGCAACAGTGGTTGCCCCAAGCACAAACATCTGTGCTGGGTGAATGAGATGGCAGATAGAGTGGCAGTATGGGCCTCCCAGGTCTGAAGCTGTGGTGGGTGGCTGTACAGGCCTCCAAGATCTGCGGCTGCAGCAGGTTGTCAACTAGCCCAAGCAGGAGCCTCCATGCTCGGGGACTGACACAGCAGAGGCAGCGGCAGTAGGGGCCTCCCAGGTCTGCAGCAGCATTGGGCAGCTGTACAGGCCTCCAGCCTTAGCAGGAGCCTCCAATACTCAGTGACTGAGATAGCAGAGGTGGCTGACCCAAGTACAGTCTCCCTGTCCGGCGGCCAAACAGTGGACACCACTGAGCTGACGAATCTCCTACACTCTCATTTGCTTCTGGGAGCCCAAATCTGAGAGTAAAGAACAGGGGGAACCCCTGTCCTTTCCCATTAAGCCTGCGAACAGTTGGTGCACCTTCAAGTGAATGAATGCAAAGCCCCAGATCCAGTCTACACTAGCAGACAGATACACCCCCACAGTGGCAACATAGGGATTCTAGGGACACTGTTCTCAACATTGAAGGCTCTATTCTGTGGGTCTACCAGTGGAGTCCAGGCAAACAATTCCTGGATCCCAGATAGATCTGAATACCAGGAAGATAGTAGAACAAACATGTAGGCCACTGAGGTATTCAGGGAATCAGCAGGAGCACCCGCATGCCATCCACCTTTCCAGGCATCTACATGCTTTAGCGCTGTGTCCTTCAAGGCACACTTCCATGAAGATGCCTGCGCTTGCACACATGTGCCTGTGAACTTCCTCCCTTAGCTACAGCTGAAACACCAACATCCACTCGCAACTGGTGGACCTCTCTCATCTTTAGAATACTCCAGACACCAGAGATGGATGGACCATATCTGAAGTACAGAGTCCAGAAACAAAAACAGTGAAGGTTACAGATAAGCAGATGGCTAGAGGTTGGCGTAAGAACACATCCAACAAAATTTAAGACATCATGGCTTCACCAGCAACCCCAAAATTCAATGGATATTCTAATTCATCAGAAACACAGGAGAATGATCTCAAATCTATGCTTACCCAGTTATTAGAGGCACAATGAACAAAGCTCTCAAAAAATTCAGGCAAATACAGCAAAACAAATAGAGGCACAAGTAGAGGCAGATAGAGAGAAAGCGAACAAGGCTCTCAAAAAAAAAAAAATACAGGCAAATGCAGCCAAACAAATAGAGGCACATGTAGAGACATAAGTAGTGGCATATAAAAGAGGAAGCAAACAAAAAAAAAAAAAATAGAGTCCAGCATGGAAAGACAGGAATTCACATTCAAATAGATGAAGGAAATGGTGCAAGACATGAAGACAGAATTAGAATCCATAAACAAAATACAAACACAGAAAACCCTGGAGCTGGAGAACTTGGAGAAAAGATCAGGAACCACAAAGGTAAGCGTCACCAACACAATACAAGAGATGAAAGAGAGAATCTCAGGCACTGAAAATACAATTGCAGAAATTGATTCACCTCTCAAAGAAAAAGTAAAATCGGAAAAGTACCAAATACAAAACATCCAAGAAATCAAGGACACCATGAAAAGACTAAATCTTAGAATAATAGGGATAGACGAAAAAGAAGATTCCAGACTCCAAGGTCCAGAAAATATTTTCAAGAAAATCATACAATAAAATTTTCCCAACTTAAAGAAAGAGATGTCCATAAACACACAAGAGGCCTAAATAACGTCAAATAGACTACACCAAAAAAGAAACTCCTCACATCACATAATAGTCAAAACACTAAATCTATAGGACAAAGAAAAAATAATAAAAGCAGCAAGGGAAAAAGGCCAAGTAACATATAAAGATAGACCTAACAGAATCACGCCAGACTTCTCAACAGAAACTATGAGAGCCAGAGGGCCTGGACAGATGTCATGCAGACTCTAAGAGAACACAGATGTCAGTCCAGGTTACTATACCCAGGAAAACTCTCAGTCATCATAGATGGAGAAAACAAAATATTCAACCACAAAAACAAATTTAAACAATACCTACTCACAAATTCCACCACAGACACTGAGAAAATCCAAACAATCATTACGTCTTACTACAAAAGCCTATATCCCACAAAATTTGAAAATCTAAATGAAATGGACACTTTTCTTGACAGATTCCATTTACCAAAATTAAATCAAGATTGGGTAAATACTGAAGAAGTTAAAAAGCAATAAATCAAGTAATCCAATTAAAAAATGGTGTACAGAGCTAAACAGAGAATTCTCTGTAGAGGAATATAGAATGGCAGAGAAACACTTACAGAGAGATGCTTAAAATCCTTAGCCATCAGGGAGATGCAAATAAAAATGACGCTGGCTAAAATCAAAAACTCAAATGACCACACATGCTGGAGAGGTTGTGGAGAAAGGGGAACTCTCCTCCATTGCTGGTGGAAATGTAAACTTGTACAACCACTTTGGAAGTCAATCTGGCGCTTTCTCAGACAATTAGGTAGTGCTTCCTCAAGACCCAGCTATACCACTCCTAGGCATATACCCAAAATTTGCTCAAGTACACAACAAGGACAATTGCTCAACCATGTTTGTAGTAGCTTTATTTGAAATAGCCAGAACCTGGAAACAACCCAGATGTCCATCAACGAAGGAATGGATACAGAAATTGTGTTCTTTTTACAAAATGGAATACTACTCAGCAATCAAAAATGAGGAAATCATGAAATTTGCAAGCAAATGGTGAGATCTACAAAAGATCATTCTGAGTGAGGTATCCCAGAAGGAGAAAGACACACGTGGTATATACTCACTTATATAGATATATAAGATATGATAAACATAATGAAATCTATACACCTAAAGAAGATAAACAAGAAAGAGGACCCAGGGTAAGATCATCAATCCTCACTTAGAAAGACAAATGGGATGTGCATTGGACATAGGAGATAACAAGTAACAGGACAGCAACCTACTATAGAGGGCCTCTGAAAGACTCTCCCTAGCAGTGTACCAAAGCAGATACTGAGACTCATAACCAAACCTTCAGCAGAGTTCAGGGACGTGGAAAGGACAAGGACCAAATATATCTGGGCACAAGGGTCTTTTCTGAGACTGACACTCTACCAAGGACCATGGATGGATATAACCTAGAACTTCTACTCAGATGTAGCCCGTAGTAGCTCAGTAACCAATTAGTTTCCCATAGTAAGGGGAACAGGGACTATTTCTGACAGGAACTCAATGGCAGGCTCTTTGACCTCCTCACCACCCCCCCCCAAGGAAGGAGCAGTCCTGCTGGGCCACAGAGAGGACTTTGCAGCCAGTCCTGAAGAGAACTGATAAAACAGGGTCAGATGAAAGGGGAGGAGGTCCTCCCCAATCAGTGAACTTGGAAAGAGGGAGGAAGGAGAAGGGAGGGAGGGTGGGATTGGGAGGGAATGAGGAAGCAGGATACAGCTGGGATACAGAGTTAATAAAATGTAGCTAACAATAAAAATTTTATGAAAAGATTGGGTAAATAGATTAAATAGTCCTATATCCCAAGGTAATAGAAGCAGTCATTAAAAGTCTCCCTTCCAAAAAAGTCCAGGCCCAGATGGTTTCAGCCCAGAATTCTACTAGACCTTCAAAGAAGAGCTAACTCCAATTCTCTTCAAACTATTCCACAAAATAGAAACATTACCAAACTCACTCTATGAAGTCACAGTCACCCTGATACCTAAGCCACACAAATACCCAACCAAAAAAAAAAAAAGAGAACTTCAGACCTATCACTCTTATGAACACTGATGCAAAAATACTCAATAAAATATTTACAAACCGAATCCAAGAACTCATAAAAGATATCATCCACCATAAGCAAGTAGATTTCATCACAGGTATGCAGGGGTAGTTCAATGTATGGAAATCCATCAACATAATCCACCATATAAACAAACTGAAGAAGAAAAACCACATGATCATCTCCTTAGATGCTGAAAAAGCATTTCACAAAATCCGACATCCATTCGTGTTTAAAGTCTTAGACAGATCAGGGATACAAGGCACATACCTAAACAAAGTAAAGACAATATACAGCAAGCCTATAGCCAACATCAAACTAAATAGAGAGAAACTTAAATCAATCCCACTGAAATCAGGGACAAGACAAGGCTGCCCACTCTGTCCATATCTCTTCAACATAGTACTTGAAGACCTAGCTAGAGCAATAAGACAACTAAAGGAGATCAAGAGGATACAAATGGGAAAGGAAAAAGTCAAAGTATCACTATTTGCAAATGATATGATAGTATACCTGAGTGACCCCAAAAATTCTACCAGAGAACTCCTTCAGCTGATAAACACCTTCAGCAAAGTGTCTGGATACAAAATTAACTCAAAAAAATCAGCAGCCCTCCCGTATACAAAAGACAAAAGGGTAGAGAGGGAAAGCAGGGAAACTACACCCTTCACAATAGCCACTAATAACAGAGAGGACCTTGGTGTGACTCTAACCAAGCAAGTGGAAAACCTGTTTGAAAAAAAAAAAAAAAAACTTCAAGTCTCTGAAGAAACAAATTGAAGAAGATATCAGAAGATGGAAAGATCTCCCATGTTCATGGATCGGTAGGATTAACATAGTGAAAATGGCCATCCCGCCAAAAGCAGTCTACAGGTTCAATGCAATTCTCATCAAAATACCAACACAATTCTTTACAGACCTTGAAAGAACAATTCTCAACTTCATATGGAAAAACAAGAAACCCAGAATTGTTAAAACAATCCTGTACAACAACACATCATCTGGAGGTATCTCTATCCCTGATCTCAATCTGTACTACAGAGCAATAGTAATAAAAACTGCATGGTACTGGCTTAGGAACAAAATGATGGATCAATGGAATCGAATAGAAGACCCAGAAATAAACCCACACACCTTCGGATACATGATTTTTGACAAAGAAGCCAAAAATCATACAATGGAAAAAAGACAGCATTTTCAACAAATGGTGCTAGTCTAACCAGTTGTCTACATGTAGAAAAATTCAAATAGATCCATATTTTTCACCCTGAACAAAACTGAAGTCCAAGTAAATCAAAGACATCAACATAAAACCAGACACACTAAATCTGTTAGAAGAACAAATGGAGAAGACCCTTGAACTCATTGGCACAGAAGACAGCTTCCTGAACAGAACATCAACAGCACAGGCTCTAAGATCAACCACCAATAAATGAGACCATAAATCTGAAAAGATTCTGTAAAGCAAAGGACACTGTCATCAGAACAAAACGACAGCCTACAAACTAGGAAAGGATCTTCTCCAACCATATATATGACAGAGGGATAATATCCAGAATATATAAAGAACTCAAGAAGTTTAAAAGCAACAAATCAAGTAATCCAATTAAGAAACAGGGCACAGAGCTAAACAGAGAGTTCTCAATAGAGCAATATAGAATGGCAAAGAAACACTTAAAGAAATGCTCAACATCCTTAGTCATCAGGGAAATGCAAATCAAAATGACCCTGAGATTTCACCATACACCCATCAGAATGTCTAAGGTTAAAAATCCAAGTGACAATACATGCTGGAGAGGTAGTAAAAAAAATGGAGAACCCTCCTCCATTGCTTGTTGGAATGTAAACTTGTACAACCACTTTGGAAATCAATCTGGTGCTTTCTCAGACAAGTAGGAATAGTGCTTCCTCAAGATCCAGCTATACCAGTCCTAGTCATATATCCAAAAGATGCTCAAGTACACAACAAGGACATTTTGCTCAACCATGTTCATACAGCTTTATTTGAAATAGCCAGAACCTGAAAACAACCAGATGTCCCTCAACTGAGGAATGGATACAGAAATTGTGGTTTTATACAATGGAATACGACTCTGAATTAAAAACAAGGAAATCATGAAACTTGCAGGTAAATAGTGGGATCTAGCAAATATCAGCCTGAGTGAGGTATCCCAGAAGCAAAGACACACATGGTATATACTCACTTATAAGTGGATAGTGGACATATAATATAGGATAAACATACTAAAATCAGTACACCTAAAGAAGCTAAGCAAGAAGGAGGACCCTGGGTAAGATGATCAATCCTCACTCAGAAAGACAAACAGGACAGATAACAAAAAGAGGGAGAAAACAGACAACAGGAAAGAAACCTACCACAGAGGGCCTCTGAAAGACTCTACCCAGCAGGGTATCAAAGCAGATGCTGAGGCTCATAGCCAAACTTTAGGCAGAGTACAGGGAATCTTATGAAAGAAGGGGGAGACAGGAAGACCTGGAGGGGACAGGAGCTCCACAAGGAGGCCAGCAGAAGCAAGAAATCTGGTCCCAGGGATCTTTTCTGAGACTGATACTCCAACCAAGAATCTTGCAAGGAGATAACCTAGAACCTCTGCACAGATGTAGCCCATGGCAGCTCAGGCTCCAAGTGGGTGCCATACTAAAGGGAACAGGGACTGTCTCTGACATGAACTCAGTGGCTGGCTTTTTGATCACCTCCCCCTGATGGGAGAGCAGCCTTGCCAGGCCACAGAGGAAGACAATGCAGCCAGTCTTGATGAGACCTGATAGGCTAGGGTCAGATGGAAGGAGAGGAGAACCTCTCCTATCAGTGGACTTGGAAAGAGGCATGGGAGGAGATGAGGAAGGGAGAGTGGGATTGGGAGGGAGTGAGGAAGGGGGCTACAGCTGGGATACAAGTAAATAAACTGTAATTAATAAAAAAAAAATGAATAAATTTTTAAAAACCGTAAAATGTGGTCTCATTTGATTTTTATTGTTCAATGAGAAGAAATCTTCAGGGAAACTACTGAAAGCCAATGAAAGATGATTATCTCTAGCCACTAGAGCAATGCAATTAACATCACAACATACTAAAAAAAAAAAAAAAAAAAAAAAACAAAGGGTGAGGGTGGTGGCTTGCACCTTGAATTTCAGCACTCAGGGGGGCAGAGGCAGGTGGATCTCTGTGAGTCTAAGGCTCAGCCTGGTCTAGAAAGCAAGTTCAGGACAGTCAAAACTAGACAGAAAAACCTTGTCTCAAAAAACCAAAAAAAAAAAAAAAAAAAAAAAAAAGCAAGAAACCAGCTGAAAAGGATTAAAGAGTAGGAGGGACTTTGAGTTGAGGGGGAGTAAATACATCGTCAAGTAGAAAGGGCTTTATTAGCATTTATTATTATTATTTATTACAATTTATTCACTTTGTGTCCCGGCTGTGGCCCCTTCCTTGCCTCCTTCCAATACCACCCTCCCCTGTCTTCTCCCCCTATGACCCTCTCCAAGTCCACTGATAAGGGAGAACCTCCTCCCCTTCTATCTGACCCTAGCCTCTCAGGTCTCATCAGGACTGGCTGCATTGTCTTTCTCTGTGACCTGGCAAGGCTGCTCCCCACTCAGGGGGAGGTGATCAGGGAGCCTGCCACTGAGTTTATGCCAGAGACAACCCTTGCTCCCCTTGCTAGGAAACCCACTTGGAGAATGAGTCTATGGGCTACATCTGAGCAGATGTTTTAGGTCCTCTTGGTGCATGGTCCTTGGCTAGGCTATCAGTCTCTGCAAGCCCCCCCTCCCCAGGCCCAGTTTTTTGGTTCTGTTGCTCCTCTTCTGTTGTCCCCTTCAGGTCTTTATATCTCCCCCTAGCTCTGTCTTTAGCTTAGGCTTCAGCTCCTCAGCTCTTTGGCTTTTGGAGCTTTGAGCCTTTGGCTTTGGGTTTTTGCCCTTTTCCTCTTGCGCTGTCAGTTGAGCTAGTGAGCCTTTTGGGTGTTTTGTTTTGTTTTGTTTTGTTTTGTTTTGTTTTGTTTTGTTTCATCTGGACCTGAACTAAGAAGGAAGGTCAGCGGGCTGTTTTCTCTGCCTCTCTGAGCTAGCAGGTTTTCACCCCAGCACCTAGCTCCGGAGTCTTTATTGGTAAAATAAAACAGTTGGAATTTTCGTTTTTGTTTAGAACAACCTGTACTGCATACACAGAGCCTGTCTCAAAATAACAGAAAAACAAATAACTACCACAAACACCAGCCATTATATCCCTGGTATGTATAAATACTAGAGAACTGAAATTTTACCTCTATACAAAAGCCTGTATGTAAGCATCATGGCTTTGTTTATAATCACTAAGTCCTGGCAGCAACCAACATGTCCATTAATCTGTGCATAGTTAAATAAACTGTGGCAAGCCCATTTCATGGACTACTAAAGGTTAATTTAAAAAAGAAAGAAATGCGGTACTGAAATACATAGCTCTGGAAAGCGTTCCACTAAGTAAAAATCAAGTCAGGAGGCATAGACATAGCCCTATCTGTATGATCTATTCACACAACACTTTTAATATGACAAATTCCAGTGATGAAAAACAGGCTAACCCAGCTAGTGGCTGCCAGGATTAGGTGTCGTGGGAGGGGAAGACAGCTGTGACTACGGAAAAGAAGAACAAAGAGAGCTTTAGAAAGACAGATAATTCTGCATCCTGGCTTGGGTGGGACTGGAAAAATATAAAGAAGGATGAGGAAATAAGTTAAGAGATGGGTTTAAAAACCCTCAGTTGTTCTACAAGGCAACTTTGCTAATGCAGAATCTACTCTAAAAGGTTTTATTTGTTTAAAAGGTTGGTTGGTTTTTTTGTTTTGTTTTGTTTTTTATGGTGCTGGAGGGTTGGCTCAGTGATTAAGAGTGTATACTGCTATTTCAGAAGACCCAAGTTCAATTCCTTGGCTCCCAAGTCTATGAATGTGATAAAATAACTAAGAGCCACACATACAGTCCAACAAGGTTGGTTACTATCCTGTGAAAGCATGGATATGCTGTGGTTATGAAAGATGTGGCTCTTAGTGGGAACTGAGAGGATACCCAGAATTCTTTGGTATGTTAAAATTTACCATGACTTTCTGTAGAAAAGATAAATTTGAAGATGACAGGGTATGAGCTAGCAACATGGCTCAGTGGTTAAAGTCAACTACTGCCAAGTCTGATGACCTGAGTTTAATCCCTGGGACCCACATAGTAGAAGAGAATGAACCCTCATAAGCTGTGCCCTGTCCTCTACATGCATGCCATCACAGAATAAATGAATGAATGTAATAGGAAAAATAAAAACTATTGTTATTGTGCGTGGGGGGGGGTGCTATCTGTTGGTGTACATGCATGTGAGTGTAGGTACCTCAGAAGTCAGAGACACCAAGTTCCTCTGGAATTGGAGTTAAGGGAGTTAAAGGAGCTGTCCAATGGGGGGTCTAGGAATTTAACTCAGACTCTCTGCAAGAGCAGTAAACACTCCTAACCACAGAGCCATCTCTCTAGCCATATGATAATAAAAAAATTTTCATCAAAAATATTGCACAGTAGACTATGCCTCAGTAAACCTGGTCCTGGGGTTGGAGATTTAGCTCAGTGGTAGAGCACTTGCCAAAAAGGAAAAAAGGAGAGAAAGAAAACCTGATTCTTATGACAACTTTTTTAATCCACCTCTTAACTTACTTACTCATCCTTATTTATATTTTCCTTGGTTCTGAGTTTTGTATTCTGTTTGCTCTGATTGTGAGCAAACAGATATATTTTTGTAAAACATGGCATGAAAATCAATAAATATGACTTATCTTTCAATGAGTAATTATGAAGTAGTTACTCCATGCCAGTACTGAGCTGGTCCCTATGAACATAATTAATGTCCAAATGGGTCTCTGCATTGCCTCTCCCCACATTCTACACCACTAATTTCCCTGTCATACACAGTCCCAGACCCAGTTCTTCCCCATGCTCTGTTGTTTGTTCTTGGGTCTTTCATCAAAAACACAAATAGCAATTTCTGAAATAAAAAGAAGAGGCCATGAAGCAGAGCTCTTTTAACGCCAGAAAACAGGAACCCTCAGGACAAAGAAGCAGTAGGAGGGAATGGCTTCAGAGGCAGCTGAAATTAGACAGGGGTGTGAGGGAGGGTGGGCGGGCGCCTGCTTCAAGCAAAGGAGCTACTGAACAAAACCCCCACGAACAGGGTTGCAGTGCCAAGTTCAAGGCTGTTCCTACCATCCTTCACTGGAGCCACACATACTCATATCATTCTCCCCAGTAAATATTAGTGCACATCAAAAGAATGCCCAGACAACAGCAGCACCTCTTAAATAGGAAAGACCGTATGTTCTTTACTGTTGGAGTATTTTACAAAGTTCACTGTAAGTGGAAAACTCAGTATTGAGGGAAACAGATCAGTGACCATTATTCCAGGTCTCTGGTTTGAGGTGAGTCATGGAGAAACAAAGGATGATAGAGAATTTACAACAGTCACTACTATTTTCGTTTTTTAATCTGAGTTTCTCAAACAGTGGAAGGCACTGATTAAACAGATATACACAGCATACAACACACTTAGAGCCACAGAGAGGAATGCTCTCTCCTCTCCAGCTCTCATGTACCCTTGTACAGATGTTCCTTCTTTAAAGCTTCAACTCTCATCCCAAGGTCATGTTAAAGATTCTTAAAGGTGCTGAGAATGAAATTTAACAGATGTTTTTCTCCAAACTCAAACTTCTGCAAGCACGCCTGTAGAGACCTACAATGAAAGCAGAAAAAGATGTGCTATAATTAACACAAGGAGAAGTCCAACCAGTTCATTCCCCTAAAAAGAATCAAGATTGCTATTAAGTGATCATCTTCCATTATTGAGATTTCAAACAAATAGTTCAACATAAATATATTAAAAGTGGTGTGGGATGAGGAGGCTACATTCCAAATTCCAAACCGCAAGGGCTGTCAAGTTTGTCCTTGTGTTTATTCCTAAAACAAAGTCTATTACATATAATTCACTTCATATTTTTGACTAAATTTTAAAATCAACTCAACAGTTTCTAAAGAAAATTCTTTTTTGTTATAACACTTATCTCTGGAATAAACAGAAAATGCACATGATCCCAAAGGTATATGGGAGACATACTTCTAATTTCAATCTACCAGCCACACACATAGATTTCTCCAAAATAGCTTCCTCAATCCCTGAGCTTGAGATTATATTCTGTCATTAAGTTTTGTTAGTAAGGATTAAAAAAGAGATGAGTTTCTTTATGATACTTTCATACACATAGATGGTCATACTTTGCTTGTATTGGCTCTTCTTCTTCTTCTTCTTCTTCTTCTTCTTCTTCTTCTTCTTCTTCCTCCTCCTCCTCCTCCTCCTCCTCCTCCTTCTCCTCTTCCTCCTCCTCCTCTTCCTCCTCCTCCTCCTCCTCCTCTTCTTCTTTCCCCCATCCTATCTCCCTACCCCATACCTAAAAAGAGAGCTTTCATGGAAGTTTACTCCATCCAGTATTAAAGTTCTCTCTCCCTCCCTCCCCTTCTCCTGTCAATTGTTTTGTTTGTGTTTGTGCTGTGACAAAACAACTAGCACATGCTTTCTGGGAGCAGCACAGACCATGTGCGTCCACATTATCTCTGGTATCAGCACGGACTACAGACCTCAGCATGATCTACAGTGGAAACACAGACCACAGACACCAACACAGCCCTCTGGCGGCAGCATGGAACATGAACACCATCAGGGCCCTCAGCAGCAGCACAGGCCACAGACATCCATATGACCTTCAGAGGTAACACAAACCACAGACATCCATAGGGCCTCCAGTGGCAGCACAGATATCAACATGGCCCTTGGCCACAGCATGGACCATGGACACCATCAGGTCACATGGAAGTCGATGATCCATGCACTGCTGCTGTCTATAATAAGCAAGGAAGCTTCTTTTGCAGCAATATGGATGACTTCAGACTCAGATGAGAATGAGAGGGATCGAAGCCTTCTGTGACAACCTCTTCCCAATCTAGATAGGAAGCCAGTGAAGAGATCTCTTAAAAATTGAGATGGGGTTGCTGAAGTATAGCTCTTCACAGTTGATTGATGGCTTCTCATGGGGCAGGGTGGAAAGGACTCCGTTCTCTTTAAGGCCTGGCTACTGGGAGCTCAACCATGCTCTAATGACTAGATGAGCAACACAAATTAAACTTGATTTTTTTTTCTTTTTTTCTTCTTTATTTGGGAGGTGGGCACAAGAGTAGGGGGGTGGACATGGGCAGACTGGAAAGTGAGTGTGATCAGGATGCATTATGTGAAATTCCCAAGTGATCAACAAAAATACTATGTTGAGAAAAACATGACCAAGGCAATTTGTACACGAAAGCATTTAATTGATCTTATGGCTCTTGAGGGTTAGTAGAGCAAAGACATGGCAGTAAAAACAGCTGGGAGCTAACATCTAGATCCATAAGTAGGAGACAGTCACAATAAGAATGGCCTGTTCTCAATGACACACTCCCCCCCCAACAAGGTCACACTCCTAACCCTTCCCAAAGAGTTCCACCACCTGGGGACTAAGAAAAACAAACATAGCCTACAGGGACTGTTCTCATTCAAACCACCACGGGGGGGGGGGGGGGGGGGGGGGAGGGGTTTCTTTGTTTTGTTTAGGTCTCACTGTGTAGTCCTGCGTGAGCTCTACCTTACTATTTACCCCAGGTTGACCTCAAACTTTCAGTAACAGTCTTGTCTCTGAGAGCTGAGATTATAGGTATGTATCACCAAACAAGAAAGTCTTGCTGTGTTGTCCAGGCTAGTCTCAAAGTCCTGGGTTCAAGTGACCCTCTCCTTCTGAAGGAGCTCAGCTTACTATATCTGCCATAAGCCCAGTTTGATATTTTTCTACCTTCAAAAGGAATACCATTGAAAAGCTTCGCAGCTTTTTAATGTAGCCCTCCTCTAGTTTCTCCAGCCAGTAAATTGAAGCAGTTCCCAAAGCCCTTTCATTCACATCTGAGAAATAGTTCCTGAATGTGCTTTCTTTCCTCTCATCTCACATTCCCTAAGACTTAGCCCCCCAGTTAAGAAACTCCTCAGTGAGTCATGGCAGTGCTTCCTACTTGACCTTCACAGGCAATTTCTCCCCAATCCAGCAAACCCTACACAACTAAAGACTTCACTGAACATGCTGTGTCTCTGCTCTTTGTTTACTCTTTGTCTATAGGTAGAATGTTTTTAAAGATATACAAACTGTCCCCACTGTACCTCCCCAGCCACACTTCCTGCAGTTCTCCCAACAACCTGCTCACACACATGCTAGCTCTGACCATCACTCGCTTTCTCCTCTCTTTGACTATGGCTTTCTCCACCCCCAGCTCCTCCAGCTTGTTTACAAACTTATATTTATTGGGCATGATTAAATTTAAATGACTCTCTTTGGGGAAGTTCATTATGAGTCATCATGACCAACTTAATTGTTCTCTTTGTTATGCTTTAAGCATTTTGTAGAGCTCAAGTATTCCAGAGCTTGAGATGTTCTTTTAAAAAGAACACGGAGAGCAGTCTTACTTTTACTCAGGAGAAATAAATACCTTTCCCATACTGTGAGAACAGCATTCATTTTGGACTCCAAATTACACTGACTCAGAACGCAATGGGCACACCCTTTGCACTGTGATTTCTGCCTCCCAGTATTCAGTTCCTTTATATAACTTCTTCCTAATAAGTTCAGACAGAAGCTAAGACTTCGTGCTAATGTTCCTGGGGTCTCGTGAAGTCTACTCTCAGCTCTGGGATCCTTGTGATCTCCACAGGGGAAAAAAAAAATACAGGTGATATACACAGAGCACAGTGTAGGAAAGAAGTTGTGACACAGAGCATGTGTGGCACCCTTAAAGGATGCAAGTGGGTGATGGTTTGGCTAACATCTTGTTTTCAACTCGAACAGAGGACCTAACTAAGCTTGTCCAGATTACTGTGACAATAAAAAAAAAAAAAAAAAAAAAAAAAAAAAAGTATCGTTTGTTTTTTTAGCTTGGTTGACTGGTTGGTTGGTTTTGGATTTTTGAGACAGGGTTTCTCTGTATAGCCGTGGCTATCCTGGACTCGCTTTGTAGACCAGGCCAACCTCAAACTCACATAGATCCACCTGTCTCTGCTTCCCTGAGTGCTGAGATTAAGGGAGTGCACCACCGCCTGGCTGAAAGGATATCATTTTTGATGAGGACAGAGAAACTGCCTGATAGTACCTGGTTCAGTTCCCGGCAACCACACAGTGGCTAACAAATATCTGTAACTCCAGTTCCAGGAGATCTGATGCCCTCTTCTGGCCTCTGCAGGCAATGCATGTAAGTGGTACACATACATGAACACAGGCAAAACACTCACACATAAAATAAAACAAATAAATAAAGGTATTTTAAGATGTTTTTGAAAAAAAATGAAATAAAAGAAGGACATGAGTACTCCTAAAGTATGTAGAAGAGTTTTATTATACATATAAGGGAGAATGCATATAGAGAAGAGACTAGGCTGAACACTGGATGGCAGACTAAACCAGACCATGAGAGGAGAGCAAGAGAGAAGCCACCAACCAAGAGAGGTGGCCCAGGCCAGGAGACTTGTGTAACTGAAATGGTTGAGTTTATGTAGAGATCAGGCTGGGGGAAGGGAAATGGAAGCCCAGCCCCTGGCAGGGATAGGTTCAGGGTAGGGGCTGGGGTGAGACGTGCTGGGAGGAGCCACGGGTGATGAGTGAGACTTGTCCAGAGTTTCTTTGAGACCAAATACCTTCAAATAAAGCTCTGTGCCTCCAGTGACTAATCTCTCTCCTTCGTTTGAGACAGAGACTCTTATTTCATGCAAGAGTCCCCTTCATTAGTTTTCTACCGCTGTATAATATGTTGTCATCAAGTTGGTGGCTCAAGATTGTTAGGTCTCAAAGATGAAAGAATTTAGAAATAGACACAGATGGGAACTTGACAAGTTGTCAGAAAGAAAAAGTAACCAGGCAGGTTCCATGAGTATACTGTGTCAGAAACACAGACAGACATGCTTGTGTTCTCCCGCACTGTCAGAATTTATTGAATAACAATAATGTGTCGCTCTAAGTGAGAATGGCTCTCATAGGCTGATAGTGCTTCAATACTTGGTCCCCAGTTGGTAGAACTATTTAGAAATATTAGGAGTTGTGGCCTCGTTGAAGGCGGTGTGTAGGTGGAAACGGGCTTTGAGGTTTCAGACAGTCCAGGCCATTCCCAGTTAGCTCTCTCTGCATCCTGGTTCTGTCTCACAGTGTGAGCTCTCAGGTGCCGCTCCAGCACCTGCCTACCTGCCTGCAAGCCATGCTATGTGCCATGCTCATGGGAGTCTAACCCTCTGAAACTATAAGCCCCAAACAAACTCTCCTTTTGCTTTTGTCATTGAGTCGTGTCACAGCGACAGAAAAGTAACCGAGACAAGTTAACAAGATTTATCAGTTTCACTAGCAGCAGCTTGCCAAGCAATCCTGATTTCCTTCGACAATTGACTACTGGGAAATACGATTCTTTTATTTCAGTCTTAATTGCTAATATTAACTCTTGGATCACACATTAAACAGTTTTCATCGAAGAGGCACAAAACTGCAGTCCTTCTAAGGGGCAGACACAGACCTTGGGCACAAAAGAGTGTTCCATCTTTTCAAGCCAAACAAGGAGGAAACATTTAACCTCAGTGTTACTCGGCTTTCACATTGTGGTTAGCTCAGAGTTGTTCTGTGTGGCTGAAACTGGGATTGGTCTGACAAGGAAGGAACAGTAAGTAGCTGGTTTTATTGCCAGCTTACCTTTTGGTTTGGTTAGCTTTGGGCCAGTAAAGAGGGGCCAATTCTATTTAAGGTCTTCAGTTTATCTCTTAGTTTTGGGAGGGGCACTGTGGGACCTCCTATTGGCCTATCTTTAGTCTTGCCATTAGTTACAAGCAGCCTGTGGGTCATCACTATTTATGGAAAGGGAATACTCTCCCAACCTTGATATCTGATCAAATTCATTTGCCTCCACTACGGCCTGCCTTCAGCAAAAATCCTTTAGATCAGCATCTTAATTAGGGTTACTATTGCTGTGATGACACGCCATGACCAAAATCAAGTTGGGGAGGAAAAAGATTATTTGGCTTATACTTCCTCATCACGGTTCATCATTAAAGGAAGTCTGGACAGGAATTCAAACAGGGCGGGAACCTGGAGGCAGAAGCTGATGCAGAGGCTGTGGATGGATGCTGCTTACTGGCTTGCTCAACCTGCCTTCCTATAGAAGCCAGGAATGGCACCGCCCACAATGGGCTAGGCTCTCCCCTATAAATCACAAATTAAGAAAATCCTCTGCAAGCCTGCCTGCCGCCTGATCTTATGTGCTGCCTGATCTAATGGAGGCATTTTCTTAATTGAGGTTCCTTCCTGTCAGACGACTTTAGCTTGTGTCAGGTTGACATAAAAGTATCTAGAGCAATCAGGTTTTGTTTTGTTTTGTTTTCTACCAGAATGTTTCTTAGCCGGGATGCTTCTGACAGTAATGTCTTATTCACTGTCCTCTACACTTCTTCTTGATTATAAATGTCCACTCTTCCTTCTTGTATTTACATTTGAGTCCAATATCCCTTCTCTACTAAAACCTTCATTACATTAGTCCATGTGCGCTACACTTTTAACTTCACACACGCTAGGGTCATTAAGAACATGCCACCAGATTGGCCATGGGCAAATCTGTGGAGCACCTTTTTTTTTTTTTTATTGATAATTCATGTGGGATAGTCCAGATCACTGTGGACAGTGCCACCCTGGGCTCGTGACCCTGCGTGCTGTAAGAAAATCTGCTAAGCAAGCCAAGAGAAGTAAGCCTGTAAATAGCAGTCCTCCATGGCTTCTGCTTCAGTCCCTGACTCTTAAGTTCATCCCTAACTGAGTTCGTGCCCTGACTTTCCTCAGTGATGGAGTGTAATCTGAAACTGTAAATTGAAATAAATTATTTATACCCCAAGCCTCTCTGGGCATGATGTTTTATCACAGAAATAGAAACCCTTACTAAGACACCATGTTAAAAAATGCTGTTTGCTTCCTCTTCCTCCTTCTGTTTTCCTTCCTTCTCCCAACATGTTAGGCAAGTGTTCTTACTTAGCTAAAGCCTAGCCCTTCTGTTTTTGTTTAAATGGACTCTTTTATTTAAAAATGTCACATGTCATACCATGGCTCATGCCTTTAATCCCAGCTCTTGGAAGGCAGAAGCAAATTGATCTCTGTGAATTTGAGGCCATCCTGGTCTACAATGTGAGTCCAGGACAGCCAAGATCCAAGGCTAGAGAACACACTCAAAAAGACAAAACATTCATAGGTAGGTAGATACACACACACACATATTTTCACTTTTATCTCCACATAAAAAACACTTTCTCCATTCAGATTTTCAATATTGTAATAGCTACTTGAAGTTATGAATAATAAATCTCCAGTCTTGCTTGTTAAGGTGTTTCATACAAGGTAATAAAGAGGTCACCCATTAACATTTAAAAAAAAACTGTAGAGACTAGAAAGCAAGAAAGAAGCCATGAGAAAAGATGCTGAAGAGTAAAACATATATGGCTTGGAAGTAAAACTTCAAGGTATAGAAAGCATTAGCCAGGGCCACACCATTTTGTAAACTCTTCCAGTTTGATTGAATTGTATCAATTCCAGTAACTACAACAATTTGGTTTCCAGAAGTAAACTAACTTGTTTGTCTAGATTATTTATTGCCCCACTACATGGACCCCAAGTAATAGCCAATCAGAAAAGATGAGTATCCATCACCTAATATTTTTTAACTGACTAACTGGTCACTCCTAGCAATGGCCCACTGTGGGCCAGCTTGTAAGATAACAGCAGACTCTTACTCTTACAGAGAGTCCCATTCTTGAGGGCTGGTCCCCCAAAATAAAGGCCTGTGGTGTCTTAAAACACACAATCTCTTGTGTGTCTTTCTTTCCTTTTCACTAAACTTTCAGAAGGATTAAATAGGAATAGGGACAAGAGGTGGGGAAATGGAGGGAAGGGAAAGACATACCCAAACTGAGGATGTGTAAAAACGCTACATAGAAACCTACTACTTTATAAGCTAACTAAAAAACATACTTTAAGAAAAAAGTTTGAGTGCCGGACCGTGGTGGCACATGCCTTTGATCCCAGCACTTGGGAGGCAGAGGCAAGTGGACCTTTGTGAGTTCGAGGCCAGTCTGGTCTATATAACTACAAGGTGAGTCCAGGCTCTGTGTTGCCAAGGCTATACAAAGAAACCCTGTCTCAAAAAGAGAGAGAGAGAGAGAGAAGAGTTTGAGCAGGTGGTGGCACATGCCTTTAATCCCAACATTCAGCAGGGAGAGAGAGGCAGATCTCTGTGAGTTCAAGGCCTTGTCTACAGATGGAGTTCCAGAACAGCCAAGGCAACACAGAGAAACCCTGTTTCAAAAAAATAAAAAATAAAATAAAGCAAGAGTTTGAATAGTGGGAATAGTGCTATTCCCAGAAGTCCTAAGATCCTATTATGACTTGGATTACAAGGCACCAAGAAATCACACTGAAACTGAGCTGGAAACCTTCCTGCTGGCTAGTGTTTACAGTGCTGTAAGGTTTGAAACAGGCTGCTGAGGGAAGAAAAAGCTTCAGTGTTCTTACCCAGTCATGGCTGCTGCATGCAACAATATTGATTTGCCAGGCAAGGCATACTCACTGATGCAATAGTAAGTACCATGGTTGTTTGAGGAATAACCAAACTGCTTTCTGATTAGATTGGCAGCTCACTCTGGGAGGGAATACGTGCCCAGCACTGGGTATCTGGTCAGAAACCTACAGCCAGGAGTGATCATAGGCCCTGGGGAGAATTTATGTTTGGTTTTTTGTTATTGTTGTTTTGTGTTTTATTTTTTGTTTGTTTGTAAATGGACACATAGCCAAACTGTATATCATTGAAAGTTAATTGTATATAGTTATGATTAACTTTAGAGTAATTTGTATATTATTTTAAGTGCCCTGTGGGGTAAGGGGAGTTCCTAATTTTAATGAAGCTTTCTAAACTGGATAGTTTATGTTTAAAATATTAAGGGCAGAGGGCTGGAGAGATGGATCAGTGGTTAAAAACACTTGTTCTTGTAGAGGATCTGGGTTCAGGTACCAGCACCCACGTGGTGATTCACAACCATTCATAAATCCAACTGCAGGGAATCTGATGCCTTCTAACATCCTCAGGCACCAGGCACACATGTGGTACACACACACACACACATGCAGGCAAAAAAAAAAAAAAAATGCATTCACAAAAAAATTAAAAATTAAAAAAAAAAAAAAAAAAAAAATGCATTCACAAATAAATTAAAATTTAAAAATCTAACAATAAATACTAAAGGTATAAAAAAAATCAAATGATGTTAATGATTTATGAACTGCCTTAACTTGAAAAAAAAAACGAGATTATAAAAATAGTGAAACTAGGCCAGGCTGTGGTGGCACACACCTTTAATCCCAGCACTTGGGAGGCAGAGGCAGGTGGATCTCTGGGTTCAGGGCCAGCCTGTTCTACAAAGTGAGTTCCAGAACAGCCAAGGCTACACAGAGAAACCTTGTTTCAAGCAAAACAGAACAAACAACAAGAAAAAAATAGTGGAACTACTTTGGGAAACATGTGCTATACAAAACATGCCTTCTTTTTAAGTACTACGTAAAATAAAGAATAGAAAAGAATTTTCTCCAAAATTATTTATTTATTCTTATCTCTTTTAGGCCAGATGCGATGACACATACCTGAAACCCCAGGATTTGGGAGCTGAAACAGTTGGATCTCAAGTTCAGGGCCAGCCTGGACTACTCACAGACATGACCTCTAGCTCTCTCCCCCCCCCCCACATCCCTTCCTCCCTTCCCTTATAAGTACTGCTGTGATCATAAGGAACTTGCCTGCTGCTGGTTAGTACTCAAGGTCAATTTGACAGAATTTAGGGATCACCTCTGAGCATGTCTGTAAGGGTGTTTCCAGAAAGGTTTAACTGAAGAAAGGTTCGCCAGGACAAACCAAGAATGTAGGTGGCAGCATTCCGTAGGCTGGGGCCGGTGAATAAAAGGGGATTAAGAAAAGAGCTGAGCACCAGCCTTCCCTCTCTCTGCTTCAGTGCACCTGGAGCTGCCTCCCGCTCCCGCTCCTCGCCTTCCCTGACGCGATGGACTGGAGCCCTCGCTGTGACTCACAATAAATAACCCTTCCTGCTTCTGTCCGTGTTTTGCTACAACAAAGGTCTAACCTCCAAGGAACCATCACCATTGCGGATGGTCCTTCAGTTTATGAAGGACGAGGAGGGGCGGCACACACAAACTTTCAGATATAGCAGATGTAATTCTTAACTTCTTCAACCGACCTTTATCTCCCTGACGCTGCCGGCTGCCTCTTTTCTTGTGGATACAGTCAGTGCTGAAAACGGTAAAAATTACAGGGCTCCGAGGCAGAATCTAGACAAGCGTGACTTCTGGCTCCTACCTGGTCCCCCGTTCGATGTCCTCTTTCTCTCCTAGCCCCTGAACTTTATTTCTTAAAATTCCCGGAGCAGATCTGTAGGGTGACTCATCCCGTAAGGCTGCTTGCTGCTTCCGCCAAATCTGATAACCTGAGTTTGATTCCTGAGACTGAAATTACGGCAAGGACAATTAATAGAGTTGTACTTTCCCTTTTTCTGGTGAGAATGTAGGAAACTAGAATCATCCGTTGTCCTTTCAAGTTCAGGAATTATCTGTGGATTTGCGCTGGGAATTCCGTGTTTTGTGTTCTTTGTTTTCAACAGAACTTGTGAGCCCTCCTTATCACTCTCATCTTGGCCTCCGAAAATATCTTGGCATTAACTCAGAACTCAAGAAGGCATGGGCTGGGGGGGGGGGGGGCGAGAGGGAGTGAATCATCCTTAGTCCTGACTTCTCTCCCCTCGTTTTCTTACTTCGACACCCACTCAGTTTTTACTGACGGAAGGCAAGGTGAACTGAACCCGGTTTATTTTCATAAGCAAGCCCCTTCCCGCCCCCTTCCCTGTGCACTGGGTATCTGACAGTGTTAGCGGCTACGGGTTTCAAAGTTGGCTCAATTCCCCAGTGCTCCATCAGCGAGGCTGCTGGGCAGTGTCTTTCTTAGGGCACTGGGAGTTTGCGGGTAACAGGAATTTAGGTGTCCTCCGTATTCCAGAGGGAAGCCAGCAGAGAGGCTGAGAACGCGATCTGTCACCCAGGCGGGTTGTGCCGGATTGGGGGACCGTACGCCCGCTAAGCATCGAGGGATGCAGGCGCGCGGGCGACGCCGAGAACTGCGACGCGCGGGACGGCCGCGAGAGGGCGCAAGCTCCACTATGGCGGCGAGCCGACGGGGAAGGAACGAGGTGGTCCGCCTCGGAGATGGTGAAATCGGGGCCGAGGAGCGGCGGGGACAGGGGGGCCCTGGCCTCCTTCCGCAGCTATGGGCCTGGCCGCCCTGCCCTGGGGTGCACCCCAAGGCTCCACCCCACTTGCGCTCGCAGGGCGGCCGCAGTGCCCGGAAGGTGACCAGGGCGCTGGGCTGCGCGCCCACCTCGCCGCCCCGCTACCAGCCCGAGACCCTCGGCCAGGGGCAGCCAGGTCCTCGGGGCTCCGCGCTCCCAACGACCCGAGGGGCAGCGGGGAATGCGGGTGAGTGGAGGCGACCGGGAGCCGCAAGCCCCGCCCCGCGGCCGGCGCCCTGACAACGCGAGCGGCCCGGGCGGCGCCGCGGCCCCCCGCCCCTCGGCCGGCACCAGGCGGGGCTGGGACCAGAGCGCCTCCGCTGCCACCACCGCACGAGCTGTGCTGCTCTGCGGAGCCGGACCGGGAGCGGGGCCCGGGCTGGGAGTGGGGGGCCGCGGCCCTCGCTCCACCTTTTCCCACCATGAGCCAGGGAAGTCCTGGGGCCTGGGCCCCCCTCGATCCCACCTCCGGGCCCTCGGCGTCCCCAAACCCGTTCGTGCACGAGTTACACCTCTCCGGCCTCCAGAGGGTTAAGGTAAGGTGTGGGCAGGGGACGTGCGGAGGGCTGGTTGGGACGGGGAAACCGGGTGGTGAGGAACCGTGGCTGAGATGGGCAAGGGGATGCGAGAGGAGGAGGCTGAGAAGCTTGTGGAGAGGGTGCCCTGGAGTGCACACGTGAGGGTGGCCGGGGGTGGGCGAGGAGCCCTGGTGATTCGAGCTTAGGCGATAGAAGTGTGGAGGAAACGAGTTGGTGAGGAGGGAGGACTGAAGGGGACCCAAGGATAGGAGAGATGGAGGACGCTGGGGAATGCGGATTACATCCTACAGAGGTTGATGGGCTAGGATGGAGCTGGAGGCTACGGAAAGCCCGGGGTGGGGGCAGGGTTGTGCTTAGCTAGTCTCGATTCTCCGGGGCTCCGATTGAAACGGTTTGGACCCAGAGATTGCGTCCTTGTGCCCTTCCAACACCTCCTCTTTCCGCTACCACCCTCCCCCTCCAGACCTCACTGCAGCACCTACCGGTGGGGGAAGGGAGACTGGGAGGGGGGTTGTCTACAGGAAGTAGAGGGACGCACCACCCTAGGGTAGCCAGGAGGTGGTGTGGGGAGGAAGTGTCCAAGGTTTCTGTTGTGTTCACCTCCCCCTGAGGCCGGCCCCCGGGGGCAGGTTTATTTACCTGCTCAATCCTAAGGAAGCCTCTGGAGTCACCCTGACACTTGGCAACCCTTACCTTGCGGAATAGAGCTGAGCGATACCTTAGGGTTGCTGTTCTGCGGTACCAGCCTAGGACTAGATTGACCTGAGGCTTGAAAAGTGGATCTCTGTGTTTCCAACCATCTGCTCCTTGGGCCCAAAGTGTAGAAAGAGCCAGGCACCGGATTTTGCTTGACATAGGAAGTATTTATGGAATGGGATGGGATGTTGGGGAAGAAGATATGTCTCAAACCTACATCAAACACAAAGATCTGTTTCTAACTTACATCAAACACAAACACCTTCACCGCATTTTCCATTTTTTTGGCGGGGTAAGGTTTGAATGTGTATAGCCCTGGCTGTCCTAGAATTTGGTCTGTAGACCAGGCTGGCCTCGAACTCACAGAGATGAGCTTCTGAGTGCTGGGATTAAAGGCTCGTGCCTGTGCCACCACCTCCCAGCTCATTAAATCCTCTTAACGTCCTTCCTAAGTACTAGATGCAGTTTATGACAGTGACCTTTATGGGTGGGGTGGGAATCAACTGAGTGAGAAGATAAGGCACCTAGTGGTATTTTATCCTCCTGGCCTTACTAGTATCTTCTTCATCCCACTCAGATCCTTTGCCTCTACCCTATCACCTACAAGGTGTTAACTATCTGCCCCCAAGTCATCCCCTTGATGGCTGCTGTGGAATGAGCCTTTTCCTTCCCTAAGTGACATTCTCTCCTACCCTTCTGCAGTTCTGCCTCCTGGGGGTACTGCTGGCCCCAATCCGAGTGGTTCTAGCTTTTATCGTCCTCTTTCTCCTCTGGCCTTTCGCATGGCTCCAAGTAGCAGGTCTCACTGAGGAGCAGCTTCAGGAACCAATTACAGGATGGAGGAAGTAAGTAAGGGACCCAACTCCTAAGATTATTCCTCAGCCCTGTTATATGCTGTGCTCCACCAACCCCCTCCACCTCCACCCTCAACCCTGGGGAAGGTTCTAAACTGCTAAATGAGCTATCAGCAAGCCCAGATTTGGTCCTTAGGACCTCACATCTAAGTGCATGTACAAAATACTTCAACTCTATGGCCAACATGTTTTGGGGGAGTAAGAGGGATATCCTGCTTTCCCAGGTGGCTGGTTGGGGGACAGGATTAAGGGGGTCAGAACTCCCACCACTGAACCCCAGCCTTGCCCCGGCAGGACTGTATGCCACAACGGGGTTCTTGGTCTGAGCCGCCTGCTATTTTTCCTGCTTGGCTTCCTTCGGATCCGCGTTCGGGGCCAAAGGGCCTCTCGTCTTGAAGCCCCTGTCCTGGTTGCTGCCCCCCACTCAACTTTCTTTGACCCAATTGTTCTGCTACCCTGTGATCTGCCCAAGGTTGTCTCTCGAGCTGAGAATCTTTCTGTGCCTGTCATTGGAGGTGAGAGAGTCCAAGAAGGTACAGGGGAGAAATGACAACTCTGGGCCAAAAAAAAAAAAGTCAGAACCGGAAACACTAAAGAGTGTTCCAGTGCAGAGGGAAAAATTAGGAGGGTTACTTGACTGTTGGCAGATGAAATGTAAATTAACACTGTTTTGTCAACTAATCTCAGACTCTCAAGGCTAGAGCCAGAGGCATGGTGCTAGAAAGTCAGCCTTCAATAAATAGATCATAGCAATAAATGGGTTGTTGAAATATCTTACACTGTTGAGGAAATTGAGGCTGCCAGATGTCAGTGCCTAAGGGACAGAACCAAGTGACTCCTCCTTGTAACCTTCCCGACCCAGCCCTTCTTCGATTCAATCAAGCCATCCTAGTATCCCGGCATGACCCAGCTTCTCGCCGCAGAGTGGTTGAGGAGGTCAGGAGGCGGGCTACCTCAGGAGGCAAGTGGCCTCAGGTGGGTAAGGGGATTTATGAAAGCTTCAAGCTTCACCTTGTGTGCACAATGGTTGTTCTTTCCTCCCCCGCCCCTCACTCTGTGCTTTGTGGGGTTTTTGTTTTTCACTATTCACTATTTTCACCAGGTACTATTTTTTCCTGAAGGCACCTGTTCCAATAAGAAGGCCCTGCTGAAGTTCAAACCAGGTGAGTTAAATGATAGTGGGCGATAAGGCCGTGGGGGAGAAGAAGTGTTGGGGAGGAGAGGAAGGGTAATGGTGACAGGGAGCCTCCTACCTCTCTGACAGGTGAGTCAGAGAGAAAGTTCTTAGAACAAAGCCACATGTCATTTGGGATTTGTCCTGTCTAGCTCCCTCCCTGTACTAACTTCTGCCTTGTGGGGGTGGGGTTGGAAATGGGATTTAGGAGCCTTCATCGCAGGGGTGCCTGTGCAGCCTGTCCTCATCCGATACCCCAACAGTCTGGTGAGTCTCCATGGAAGAAAGGGTGGAATCAGGGAGCATGAATCTCTCCTAAATGGAAATAACTGGAAACTGCCAGTGGCGCGATAAGACTTCGTCTCGGGGTGAGGCATGAAGTGAGGTTGGAGGTCTCTGCTAAGGGACTGGCCAGTCTCCAGAAAGGAGAGTAACCTGCCCCTCCCTCTGCTTTTCCCATAGGACACCACGAGCTGGGCGTGGAGGGGCCCTGGCGTGTGAGTTCTGGTGTTGAGGGGTTGAGGTTGGGCAGTCATGTCCATCAGAGCATTCCTGGTCCAAGAGAACTCTAGAGAAGGTTGCCTCTGACCGCCCCATATTACTTGGCAGTACTCCTAACCTCCTACCTGAGTCATCCCTGCCGTTATCATAGTTCCTTCTTATTTACTGTCCTGTGTTTCTTGTTTGTGGGTGGATTTTTTTGAAGGGGTGAAGTTGGAGGCTGGTTCCTTTGCCTTGGTCCCCAGACTTCCCCTTGCCTGCAGCTCTTCCTCTGATTTGTTCCTGCAGCTTTAGCCTCTGCCCATCACCTTTCTGGCCCTTCTCACAGTCTCCCAGCTAACTGGAGCAAGGGGTCCCATTTTTTTCATATCACTGAGAGAACATTCACTGCCTTGCTCAGGAGGAACAGCTCTTAGTTCAACAGTGGCAAATACCCATCTCTCTTCTCTTAGGCTCAAAGTTCTCTGGCTCACAGCCTCTCAGCCTTGCAGCATCGTGGAAGTAGAGGTGTGCTCCCCCTCTTTGGTGGGATGGGGAGAATAGAGTGGTATTAACCACTCCTGACTTTCAGGTCCTGATGGGAGAGCCCTGACTGTCTGTGTTTCAGTTCCTCCCTGTGTATCAGCCCAGCCCTGAGGAGAGTAAGGACCCCACCCTTTATGCCAACAATGTCCAGAGAGTCATGGCACAGTGAGTGTTACAAGTATTTCCTGGTGTTCTGCAAAGTATTTCCTGGAGCAGTTATGCCGAGCAGAGGTACCACAGGAGAGGCAGGAGGTTTTGAGGCAAAGATAAGGGATGGTGGGGAAGAGTTAGGAGACAGCTGTGATCAAGGTGAGAAAAGATAAAGGGAACTGACCATTTCAGTCAGATAGAGTAGAAGGAAGCCTCAGAAATTTCTTTTGCTGCCTCCTCTTGATCTCCATCTCTCTCTGTCCTGTAGGGCCCTGGACATTCCAGCTACAGAATGTGAGTTTGTAGGGAGCTTACCTGTGATTGTGGTTGGCCAGCTGAAGGTAGCACTGGAACCACGACTCTGGGAGCTGGGAAAGGTACTACAGAAGGCTGGGTAAGTTACCTTAAAGATGAGGATATAAGCAGTAACCCAGATAGGGAAACTGAAAAGGGAAAATGAGGGAAAGAAGTAGTTCTGTGCTGGATTTCATCCTCAGTTCAAGAGGCCAAGGGACAGTGGCTGAGCCTGCACTAGGAGGCCAGGGCTGGGGGCAAGGTGGTGCATGGTGTATCCAAAAGGAAACTGAGTCAACTCTCTGATGTCAGTGGTTCTATTGCAGGCTGTCCCCTGGCTGTGTGGACATGGGGGCAGAGCCAGGCCGGAGTCGAATGGTCAGCCAAGAGGCATTTGCCCAGCAGCTACAGCTCTCAGATCCTCAGACAGTGGCTGGTGCTTTCAGCTACTTCGAGCAGGTAATGGTGCTAGAACCCAAGGCAAAATAGATGGCTTGCCCTCCAAGCCAACGAGCTCAGGATCTAGGGATGGTCTCCTTGTGTTCATTCCTGGTTTTGTCTTGGTTCTATCTGGTTATATTTCCGGAATTATAACCCAGGTACCCTATCAAATGATAATTCTCGCTCTTGGTTGTATTTTCTTCTTAAGTGCTAGGAATACAATAAGGGTTTTATACTGGGCAGGTGCTCTTTTATACCCCTCAAAGGGCCCTTTTTGTGCTAAGACACAGACTCTCGGTCTCAACATCCTCAGCGCTCAGGAGACAGAACAAAGAGATCATAAGTTTAAGGCCAGCCTAGGTGATATAGTTAAACCTTGTCTAAAATTTTAAGTTTTGGGACTGGAGAGATGGCTCAGTGGTTAAGAACACTGGCTGTTCTTCCAGAGGTCCAAGGTTCAATCCCCAGCATCCACGTGGCAGCTCACAACTGCCTGTAGCTCCAGTTTCAGAAGATCTGACATCCTCACGCAGACATACATACATGCATGTAGAACACCAATGCACATGAAATTAAAAAAAAAAAAAAATTGAAAAGCAATGTTTTTTAAATAAGTTTCAGTTTCAAGCTGTGTGGATTTCTTAAGATTGGAAAGACTGTCCCAGACTATCTCTGAGCCAGACTATCTCAGCCAACATGTCCTCCATAGACCTGGTATAGCATATATCCTGTTTTGATTTTTTAGTTAAAAAAAAAAAAAAAAAGTTAGGCCAGTGGCCCCCTTTTCAGTCTGTTGGACCAGTTCTCCCGTATATGCTGGATGTGAGGAAAGCCACTTTGTCTGGCTTGGAAACCAGGATTTTTCTCCTGGTGTATCAGAATGGATGGTAACTTCAGAATTCCTGGGGGACTGGCTGACATTCCTAGATCTCCATGGGAGGGTTATGTCACCGCATGGTTTGGTATAGCTTATTGTAGCAGAAAAGGGTAGCAGAAGGAAGCCTGTGGCCTGAGAGAGTCCTGAGGAGTGTGGTGCTCGGGTCTGAGCAAAGTGGTCACAAGCATCATTTCTAAGCCTGCTGCAGAGAAGCTAAAGCAGAGGGCGGGAGGAAGGTAAATGGTCCACACGTTGCTCTGGTTTTTCACTCTCTAGGATGCCAAGGGTTTGGTGGACTTCCGAAATGTGGCTCTTGCACTAGCAGCCCTGGATGGGGCCAGGAACCTGGAGGAGCTGATACATCTGGCCTTTGAGGTACCTTGGATGGACTGTGGGGAAGATTGCTGATACACTTTACCCCACAGCTCCATCCCAGGAGGGTGTTACATTGTGCTGTTCCCAGCAGCTCTTGGATAATGCGTGCTCTGTGCCCTCCCTAGTGACACACTACCTAAAACTGCCTGTCTCCAGCATCTCTTACTGAGGCCTAGCTGGAAACAAGAAGGCAAAAGCTAAATGTCATACAGTTACCCTGAAAGAAGCTGCACTAACCTGGGCACATGCCTATAATCCCAGCACTTGGAGGCAGAGGCAGGTGGATTACTGTGAGTTTGAGGGCAGACAGTCTACAAATCATGTCCAGGACAGCCAAGGGTACACACACACAAAAAAAAAAAGAAGGGGCACTAGAGGTCCAAGAGGGCTTATGTGCAGCTCATCAGACAGGCTTCCCAATCACCATGAGGTAGTGTCTGAAGGAGGGAACTTAACAGGCATTCTCTCCCTCCCGCCTTCCCAGCTCTTTGCTGAAGAACAGACAGAAGGACCTGGCCGCCTGCTGTACAAAGATGGCTTCAGCACCATCCTGCACCTGTTACTGGGTTCACCCCGCCCTGCTGCCACAAGTTTGCATGCCGAGCTGTGCCAGCCTGGATGCAGCCAAGGTCTCTCCCTCTGTGAGTCCCTCCCTGCCTTCTCTCCTGCACAGGCACCCGAGAGGGATGGTGGGGTTACCATCAGCACCAGGATACATTCTGAACACTGAGGTGGCAGAGAAGGGGCTAGTGGCCAGTGTAAGGAAGGAGAGGCTCTGAGAGGCAGGGTAGGCAGGAAACAGGCAGATAAGGAGAGAAGGCAGACGGAGCAGCAGGGCTGTGTATACCAGTTCTGAGGAAAGAGAAGGGAGAGGTGTCCCCGTCTAACTCTTAGGTGGTTTTACTTTTCCATTTCCCTTTTCTTATTCCTGTTCAGGTCAATTCCAGAACTTCTCCCTCCACGACCCTCTGTACGGAAAGCTTTTCAGCGCCTACCTGCGCCCCCCACACAAGCCTCAAAGCGCCTCCCAGATACCAAATGCCTCATCCCCCAGAGGCCCCACCGCCCTGGCCAATGGGACTGTGCAAGCCCCCAAGCAGAAGGATGACTGAGCACCTCAGCCCCCCACCCCCATCCCCACCCCTCTCCTCAGTTCCAATCCAGCCCTGCTCTCAGGACAGCACCAGAGGCCTGCCCTATGCCTCAGCCCCATCTCTGCTCCTATTTGGTGTTTTGTTTTTTTGTGGGGTTTTTTGTTTTCGTTATCATTCTTTGTTTCTTTTTAAGTTTATTTTAATTTTTTGTTTGGTGGGGGTTTTTTGTAAAAGACTATTTTATATATAAATATAAATATATATCTATTAAAAAAAAAAAATGAAGCTCGGTCCCGTGGGTGGAATCATTAGTTGGGAAAGAAAGAGATGAATGGTTGGTTGCCAGATTTTCGTTGGAGTTTCCAAAGATTGGTCTTCGCCATACCTGAATCCTCTTATTCATAAATGGACTGGGGTATTTCCTTTATGGAGATCATACAGTGATTTTTGTATCTTCCCCTCCTGTGACCATCGAGTACTTAATTGACTTCCTCATGAACCTCTTTTTCAGCCCATTCCCTCTTGTTCTGTCCTCATTAAAGATGAAAATATAGCTTACTACCATTCCATATTTAACAGTCCCACTGAGAGTTTATTCTGTCGCCCATACTTGATGCAGAGCCCTGTGTCAGGAAAGCAGAATCCTCCAGGTCACACCAAACGTGGCGCTTCCCCTAAAGTAACAAGAACTGAGGACATAAAAGGTCCTTCATGTCCAGCCATTAAAGGAAGAAAAGCCATTCACACACACACCCTACTCCCATAGCACGCGAGGTGCTCTGTCTTGACACAGATAAAGTAAATTAGAAAATCGCAGATCTCAAATCTGACCTACAAAAAGCGCCCCCGACTCCCCTGTAGTTTTAAAGGAGGCAGACAATAGGATACCCAGAAAAGACCTGCTAATGCCAGGTTCTGGCTTGGGAAGAGGGAGTGGATAACCATTTGGGACGACTGTTTTGGAACCTATCTGGTCATGAAAAGTGATTCTTAGCAAAACACTGCAGGGAACGGAGATAAGGCTAGCAGCATGGTACAGAATCTGCCTTTATAATACGTGGCTATATGTAGCAGCCAAGATGCTCACACACAAGAGCACAGCATTTTCCAACCAAAAACAATCTTTATTTTTCCTTATAACTTCCCAAAGCCCTTTCCCTTTACTTCCCACTAAAAGGACCCCCTGCAAACTAGCCAGTCTGACCTTTTGCCCCAGGCCCTCCAGCTTCTTACACAACAAAAACAGCATCAGGCTGGGGCTGCATCTCCGTTGAGGAGCAGCAGCAGTTAAAATAGACTCTGGGGCACCCACTTTTGGGTGCTGCTAGGCAGGGCAGGGTGGTCCTCTGCTTCCTACTGGTTACGACGCCTCTTCTTCCTTTTGCTTGTGACAAAACTGTCACGCCGCCTTTTACGAGGCTGTGGGAGCTGCACCAATCCCAGGGCTAGGGGTTTCTGCCTGGAACTACCAAGCTGAGCTTCCAGTTGGGATCTCTCTACAGCAGCAGCTGGACTCCCAACTAAAACCTGCTTCCCAGGCTTGGAAGGGGGTGAAAGTTGGTCACGGTCATCTACTTCAGCAGAGTGGTGGGATGTTTTTGGGGTTCCCTGACTTCCAGAGGCATGACAAGGAAACCCTCCAGAAGAGAGGCTAAGTTTCGAAGCCAAAAGATAGGCAAAGTTTGATAGTTCTTCATCTTCCTCCTCCTCTTTCTCACTTCCTTTTGCCCTATCTGCTGAGTTGTATGTTTCTCCAGTAGGGATTTCTCTGAGAACAAAAGCATCCCTAGTACCCCACCTAGGGGAAGTACTCCCCAGGCCCTGGCCAGATGTTGATTTGGTGGCCTCAAGTGTATAAGATTCTTGATTGTCTTGTAAAGGATCAAGGTCAGTAGGTTTGAAGGAGACAGTATCTTCCCTGCACTCTCCTTGGAGATTATAAGAGTTAAAATTTGGTGAGAAGGAATCCTTGCTGACCCCTGGGTTGGGACTGCTGTCATTTCTAATATCTAGTATATTGACCTGTTCTATGTTTTCCAAAAGTGGAAAAAGTAGATTATCTCTGCTCTCTGCCTCTTGGCTAGCCTGGGGGAAAGAGGAGGCATCCTGGGTCCCAAGAATAAGGATATTGCCTTGGCATGTGGGTAACAGGGTGTCTTCTGAAGACCCCAGTGTGGAGGGGTCAAGTGTTTCCAGCAGTGGGGAGCAACCTCCAGCCCACAGATCACTAGGATCCTGTGTGGTCTCAGGACTCAGCTCTTGATTCTCTTTAGACCTCAAAGCAGGGCCATCGGCCATCAGAGATCCTGGCAAGCTGCAGGAGTTTCTCTTTTCTATAACAGCTGTCGCATCTGTGCCTCCACAGGGAACCACACTGATCTCGACATTCTCGGGCACTGTGGTTTTTCTAGGGCCTGGAGAAACACTGTTTCGGGAACTCAGTGCCTGGTCCTCTGTTATACCTGCCTCATCTTGGATGCTATCTATGACACTTTCGATTTGTAAGGGCAACTCTAAACCCACAGCATCCATGTCACTGCTCAGCCACAGTCCTGGGCTGAGAGAAACCCTCTCTAGGTTGCCAGTTGCTCCAGGGGAATGGTTCTGATCATAACTCTGAGCTGTGTCGGGACCTCTGTCATCTCCCCACATGGCTCTTGAAGAGCCTTTCTGGGACACCGCTGAAGGTTCTCTCCCTTGAGTAAGCACCCCAACTCCCCCGATCTCTTGTCCTATCTGCAACCCTAAGGCCTGCTTTTCTAACCCAAGTCCTTGCAGAGAAACTGGCTCTGTAACTCCAACATCCAAACTGGAGGCTCTCACAGGTTGGGGCTCTTCTTGCCAACAAAAAGGTAAAGCCTCTGGATTCCTATCTGCTGCTGGGTAGTGCCCAGAATACCCAGGACCTCCTAGGTGGCCGTCATGAGCTGCATATAGCTTCCCAGACCCTTTTCTCTCCATACCCAAGGATTCTTGCATTCCCTGTGGAGCTGTGAGTTCTAGCTGCGGGTCCCAGCTGCTAGAGGATGGCAGCGTGTTTCCATCCTTGTGAATCCCCCTTGAACCACCTAGCACTCGTTCCTGCCCACCATGCATTTCTCTTGCCTGCTTGCCTGGAGAAGCAGATTTTCCAATGCGAACAGTGCCCGCAGCCCCCTGAAGCCCAGGTGAGGGCCGACACCTCCGACCCCCATCTTCATCTTCGTCAGAAATAGAAGGACTTGAGTCTGACTGAGCTCCACTGCAACTTGGAGGCTCCTGAGCATCTTCCTCTTCCAAGGCCAAGAGTCGTTTCTGGACCAGCTGGAAAGGAATGGACAAATGCCAGTTCTATACATGGTTAGGAGAAGAGGTGGCTGAGTGGGTGATAGGAGACAGTACATAGCATGGGGAAGAAGAGCAAGTGTTTAAGTGGTAGCATCAAAGATAGGTACTGCAGCTCTTTCTGCTCTGGAGCTTTATTCCCTTGCTGAGAGCCTTTCTTCGCCCATATACTTTGTTCACATAATCCCCTACCTACTTCCTCTAGATCCAGAACCCAAACCTAAATCCTATAAAACAGTATCAGGATATCAAAGAGTTATACAAAATCAGGCAGGCTCCTTTTCCTGGCATTCTCTACCTCCCAACTTTACCTGGGCAAGAGTAAGTCCTTCTTCTTGCTCTAGCTCCTCAATTAAAGCCAAAGGATCTCTCTGCTCTTCTGGGGACAGCAGATCTGCCAGAAATTGTGGATGAATAACGGCCTCTACCTGGGAAACAGAAGAATGGTGTGAATCTTGGTGTGAAGTAACCTATAAGGCCAGGTGCTCTAGAGACAAAGCTACGAGGCCCATGCCCCCATTTCACCCTGGAGTTTGTTACAAAAATTGGTGGTAGTCACTACCACCGGCTACCTATGTATTCATACACATATACCCATTTCTAAATTCTAAAATGGAACCTGCTGCCATGTGCAGAACCCCAGAAGGTTGGTGTTCCATAGTGCCCAGCCCCTAAGTATTTATTAGAAGTTAGCCATGTAGACCCAGCTTACCTTGGAGACAAAGACTTCCTGAGAACATAGTTCATCAATGTAGTTCAGAAGACTTGAGTCTGGAAACATCCCTGTACCTTCCTGTTGCCTCTCTTCCACTGTCTTCCCAGGGTCCACGTGGCTCTCCATCAGCCCTTCCATGATGTCAATATATTCTTGCACAGCTTCTGGTGGGATCTCTTTGGGTGCCTCAGGAACTGGAGGCCGTTGGGGCTTACGCTGCCGCCGGCGGGGAGCCCGTGACTTAGAGGCTGCCTTCTTAGGAATGTACGCTGAGGGAAGAGATGGGGAGTGAGAAAGCAGCTTTGGTATCTACTTCCCAGTAATATTTGGAGGGGAAAAAAATCTGGGTACAAGAAATGGTTCCAGAATGGGATCAAGCTTTGGGTGGAGAAAACATAAGAACTGGAAGGTATGAGAGAGAGCACTGTGTTAAAATCTTTCCACACACCTTGACATTCCAAAAAGCCTCCTGATCCAACCCCCATTTCTTAGGCTGAAAAAGTACAGGGCTCATGCACAGTCTAAATGAGAGTGTAGTTAGTTTACTTGACCAAGATCAATAGGTAATTCAAGACAAATGTAGCCAAGACCCCAGCTTCCTATGGGGCATTGTGTTAGGCTCATAGACTGTCACTTGTGGGAAAGAAAGTGAGAGAAAAAAAAAAAACAAACTTTCCTAATCTTACCTGGTTTGTAGATAGCCTTACCTGGCTGCTGGCAAGCCTCTGGGACCAGGGGCCCTGGAGGATCAAGTTTCAACGGGGCTACAGGGGACAGACCCGGGGACCCATTCATCAGCTGTGCATTCTGTATCTGTGTCTCTTCCTCAGCCTCAAACTCCATGAATCTGCAAAGGGTCAAGAAGGAACAGGCAGAGCTTGAGAGCTGGTTCAGTGGTTCAAATCCCAGCACCCACATGGCAGCTCACAACTGTCTATAACTCCAAGATCTGACACCCACACAGAGACATACATGCAGCAAAACATTAATGAAAATAACATTTAAAAAAAAGGCTCAGGCTGTGCTGAGGAGAACCCAGCTTATCAGTCACCTAGATACCAGGCAGCACTCACACACAGCCAAGAAACCAAGCACCTTCATTTCGGCTAACACTGTTGGAACAGCCAGGGGAAACTGCTGACAGGTAGGCGACAGCCTAATGACAGTTTTGGGAAACGCTATCATATTGTCCCTTCCCTTTCAATGGTGGCTGGAGAAGATGATTTTAGGAGGTTGTATAGAGCTTGGCTAATTCCCCAGGACAGTGATATTCTCTACTTCTTTGCCATAACTGTCCCAGCCAATGCCCTGATTAATCACTACTTCATATAAGCTTAGTGACTTCAGTCTGGCCTATGCAATGATCTCAGGGTATACTCTAAAGGGTTGCTCTTGATGCCCTCATCTGCCCCTTTTACAACTGAAAATGTTGGCAGAATTCCTGAAGCAGAGACCACCAAGAAGCAGAGACCAGAGTGCAAAGGCTGGAGCAGGCTCCAAAGGGTAAACCTAGGAAGCCAAAGGTTCAGATTCAGACAGAGACTGGGGGGTGGGGTAGGACAAAGGTACACTTAGAAGAAAAATTATTCTTTCTCCAGTTGTTGCAATATGTTCCCCAGGCTGGCTTTGAACTCCTGAGCTCAAATGAACTCATGTCAGCCTTGGCGCCATGTGTGCTAACCAAAGTTATTTTTTATGCAAGGCTATCCTGTAGAGATGGGGGATAAAGAGTCAGGAGACCAGTCTGGGTGTCCAATACCCTGATTTCTTCTGGCCAACCTTTTCCAGAAAATTGGTCCCTTTCTGGGGTGAGGGGCGGGGGGGGGGTCTGTGCTATCTTTTAAAACAAACAAAAAATACGAAAGAAAAGGTGATTCTGAAGTTCCACACCATTAGCCACTTGCTACCTGGTGAATTAAAGTACCTTCATGGTGAGGTTTTCAGCATCAAGTTTTCAGAAGCAGGGGGCCCAATCCTATCTACCCTAACACCTTCAGTATGAAAGCCCCATATAGGTCCAAGGACCAGAGGCAAGGGCACTTTTAAGAGCAGAAGGGCAAAATAATCCCAGAGTCCAGGTGGTAGAAGCCACAAGAATCCATAAGACCCTTGTGTGGCCTCCTGTGACACTCCTTTGTCTATTTTTAAATGCATTCCATTTATTTGATGGCATTTATATGTGTGTGTGTGCAATGTGCACGGGTAGACCTCAGAGGACAGCTTTTGGGAGTCCCTTTTCTCTACTTTCTTCATGAGGGCCCTGAGGATCAAACTCTGGCTGTCAGGCTTGCTGGTGGACACCTTTACGTGCTGATCCCTTCTGACAACCTGCCCTACCACTCGACCGCTCCCCTACCCCTGCACGGTGAACGAAGATTCATCAAACTCACTTCTCCGCCATCTCATAAAAGATCATCCGGTCAAAATTGCTGGTGCGTTCCCACTCGTGCAGAGCCCTCGGCAGCCCCTCCTCCAGGGTCATGGTAGGCTTCAGTCGGGCCAGGGATCGAAGCACTGGGCTAAAACCATGTTAGGTCAGACAGACTGTAAATGTGTGCCTTTCGCCTGTTCTGGTGGCCGTCTCACTCCCATCTCTCACCAAATCTAGGAAGCCCCTCAGGCTCTGTCATAGCCTTCCCTCCAGTTGTTTGCCATTCATGCTGCCCTTGCCACCCAGATGTGCAAAACACACAAAATCTAATGATCTTTCTCCCAACCTTTTGAAATCAACAAGGGCACCCTCCTTTAATTCTCATGGTGCTAGCCTTAACTGAACACTAAAAAAAAAGAAACATTTTATAGTTTGTAACTATAAAAATGAATTTAACCCAGCCAGGTAGTGGTAGCTCATGCCTTTAGTCCTAGCACTCAGGAGGCAGAAGCAGGAGGATCACTGTGAGTTCAAGGCCAGCCTGGTCTTCAGAGCAAGTTCCAGGACAACCAAGGCTACACAGAGAAACTGTATCTCAAAAAAAAAAAAAAAAAAAAAAAGAGAGAGAGAGAGAGAGAAAATGGATTTAACCCGGCACAGAACCTGTTGAATTTTCAAAGACTTATTTAACTAATCTAACATAAGTCTCTAATTAGAGCATGTGTAGTAGTTTGGGGGTTTTGGTTCAGGGACTAGCTTCTTCCCCCACCCCCAGTTGGATTTTCATTCATTGCCTCCAGAATGCTGTCATAGATCTTCAAATAAAATATTGGACCACTACCTCTGGGAAGCTCCAGAGAAAAGAGTGTAGACTAAAGTAAGGACTTCAGTTTAGCCTTTCTGGCTTCTCCAAGTCCTTAAACATAGCTGAGTATCAGTACCACCGAGAAAACTTGCTGTCACTAAGGATTGCAGAAGCCAAGGTCCCAGGACAGAACATCTAATCAGCTTCCCAGGTGGCTGTTGTACAGGGTCTGGGTCATGCTTGACATGAGGTCCTACCCATAGCATGGAAGCACAGAGAACAGTAGTTGGCCAGAAACCAAAGGGGATGGATCCTAAGCAGACCTCGAGAGAGCTCATACTGGTTCTAGATTTAGAAGTTGTGTCACCAGGTTTGAGAAAGAACTTAGGAGCCATCTCAAGAAACCAAGAACTCAGTAAGGTGGTGTTTGTTGAGGACCTTGGGAGTGTCTCTTGATCACTTGCTCCAAAGAATGGAAGAAGAAGTTCTTCCACTGGAAGAGAGCATGAATTTTTTTTTTTCAGAGTCTGGTAAAAAAAAAAAGAGTGTTTACTCAATGGTCTGCAGCTGAGAGATATGCAGTCTGGTTGGGAAGTGGAGAAAAGTTCCCAGATGACTAATGACTGATATATAAACAAACAAACAAACAAAAAAAAAAAGCCAGGCTTCTTGGCTAAACATACACACACTCTAAGGGAGGGATATTTTGGCCTTTTGTGGGCTCACTTCCTCTTTAAGATTGCCTTTTTATAGTAATAATAAAAGAGTGACCATTTAAATGATTCATTTTCTATGCCAGGCACTTTGCCAAGCACCTTTAATCTTCTGGTCAGCCCACGGAGGTAGGTATAATCACCCCCTTTCCTCATGAGGAAACTGAGGGCAAAGGTGGTATATGTCCTACTCTAGTGTTATGTGGAGCCAACTGTGTCCCCTCCCCTCCCTAGTTCACCTTGACACCTCAGTAAGGTAGGGTTCACACACTAAGGTCTTGGCCTGGCCCAATGCCATCTTCCTCACCCCACAGGAATTAGTTAGGGCCCAGCCCACCCGTCCCAGGTCATCAGTGGCAGAGGGCAGGCAGGGAAGGGCCCTGACATTTGGAGTCAGGGACCTACAGGACAATCTCTGATTCATGCTTTATGACAGGAAGTTTCTCACTCTTCTCAGGATTAGCGTAAAATGCTTGCCTGACTTCACAGAGTTGTAGGTGTTCTTTGAAAAACAAACAAACAAACAAACAAAAAAACAGTACCTGAACATTTCTCATAAGCCAGAAGAATGTCTTAACAGTGTCCTCTCACTCTCACATCTGCCTTCAACAATTCTAGAGTATCCGAAACCTCTGTATCTATACCAAAATCCTCTCTAAAAGCCCTAGGAAAACTCAGTCTTAGATGTACTCCCGCTCACAACACACACACACACACACACACACACACACACACACACACACACACACTTACATAAGAAAGCAGGAAAGAGCTTCAGCATCAGGACTCTGGGATAGGTGAGTCCGGGCCAAGACTTTGTAGCGCTGCCAGCGACGATAGTTCTCATAAACACCCTTGGAAGCATAGGCAAGGTCACCTTGGAAAGGCTTCCGGGCAGCCACAGGACCTCCTTCCGTGGTTGCTGCTTGTATTCCTGGCCAGGACTTTTCCAGGGGTACAATCGGAGCCAGTTGGGCAGCTGGTGGTAGAACCTGCAGAGGAAGTCCTGTAGGGCCCTCCTGGCTCACTCCAACAGCCACAGTAGGCAGGATGGTCTTCAGGTTAGAAGGTGTCACATACCGAGGAGGTGGAGGAGGCCCCTCCTGGACCCCACAGGGAGCACCGGAGGTAATCCAGTTTAGGGCCGTCTGAGTAACTATAAGGTTCTGAGTTTGAGAAGGTTCAGCTGGCCCCATTTCTGTTTTGACTTTGACAATGACTTGACCTGTTCCAGCCACACTGGGGCCAGAGCCTCCTTCTCCTGTCACCAACAATGGGCTAGGGAAAGCAGAAAGGAGCAGAGGATTGCCTGGAGGGAAGGCAGGAGGCATGGGGGGCTGTGGTGATGGCTCCCAGAGGGGTTGGTCTGGTGGAGCAGGAGTAGGTGGGGCAAAGGGAAGGGTAGTGAAAGGGGACAGGCCAGCACTAGGTTTCATGGGCATATCTGGTCCTGGTAATGGAGAGGCTGTTGAGAGAAAGAAGAGAAGGGAATAGGAAGAAGACAAGGAGTTAGGCCATTTGACTTCCTTTTAGTCCCTAAAGAGTCAGAATAGTGAGACTCAACACATGAAGAAAGGGCATGGACGGGTATGTTTATAAATGTCTCCCAGGTAGTTCTTTACTGGGCTAGGGAAGCTGCTCCCTCTCAATGAGACGCAGAGAGCATAGACCTGCATGTTCCACGAAGAACAAGCTCAAGCCATCACTGCCTCTAACAGCTTCTCTCAAAACACTCCTGTAGACCTCCCTTGCCATAGGTGGATCAAGATCAAGAAGATATGGAATAGGATTGACCCCCGTACTGCAGGAAAAGCAGTCTGCAAGCTGAGTACAGGGGAAGTTCCAGGCTCTTGAGAAGCATTCATGGGCCCTTGAGAAGGGAACAGCTTCACAGACACTAGTCCATCCCTCTCCTCCTTTTCCTATTGCTCTTGCTTCCAATAATCTCCTCAAACAACAAAAGATGCAGTTTATGAACAGGCTCTGTGACTCTAGGACTCATGAAGTTCATTTCTCCAAAAATAGTCCCACTCAACATTCATGAACATCTACTAACCCCTACCTAGTCTACAAGATAGAGAAATCACCCGTTCCCAGCTGCTCTGTGGCTCCTGTTGCCATACACAAAAGCACAATCCCCAGGACAGGGTATGGTAGCCTAGATTCCTGCCTCCCAGAAACTTCATAATGCAACAGCCAGGAATAGCTGGGAGGGATTAGTTAGATAAGGGCCAGGAAATAGTGAGAGGAGAACCTTGGAGAGAGATTTCCAGCGCATTCAGTAACTATGGAAAAACTGAAATTTGGCAGTGCTGACTAGCTGTGGTTCTTTTCTTCTTCTTCTCCTTCTCCTTCTTCTTCTTCTTCTTCTTCTTCTTCTTCTTCTTCTTCTTCTTCTTCTTCTTCTTCTTCTTCTTCTTCTTC
>NW_026585504.1:22998908-23002414 GCF_907164565.1 Psammomys obesus | reverse complement strand
TCTTCTTCTTCTTCTTCTTCTTCTTCTTCTTCTTCTTCTTCTTCTTCCTCTTACCCTTCCCCCCTTCCCCTCTTCTCTTCTTTCTTCCTCTTCTTTCTCTCCTCCTCCACCTCCTTTTTCTTTGGTTAATCAAGACAGGGTTTCTCTATGTAGTCTGGGCTGTCCTGGACTCACTTTGTAAACTAGGCTAGACTCAAACTCACAGAGATCTGCCTGCCTCTGCCTCCCCGAGTGCTAAGAATACAGGCGTGAGCCACCACGCTGGCTAGTCTTGTTGCTTAATGTTAGAAATTCAGGGCTCACGAAGAACAAAGCATTGAGCTGGAGCTAACAAAGAAGGAGATCTAGCACATAGTTTCTGCAGGGAATCAGCTAGCTGAATGCTGGTCAGGCAGAGTGGGGGTGCAGGAGAGGGGAATAAGCACACATATGTGTGTTTCATTAAACAGAGCCTGTATCCCGCATGACTTTAATGATAAAAACAGAACCCAACTGGCCTAATTTCATGCTATTATTATCCCTTAAAAAAAAAAATATTCCACTAACAAACCAGCACCACTCAGACTCCACTTCGTGACCACAAAGGAGTCGTGAAATAGGAACAAACTAATCTTCACACTCTTCTGAACCATACAGCAGAGGGCTGGGTTATACCACCAAGTTCTGCACACAGTGAAATGGTCCTAAGGTCTGAGCACCACAACAGGAAAGAAAACTGAGCATCTCACTGTGGCTAAGATGATCTGTCTCCTCCAGCCTGAAAATCAAGAAAGACTGCCCCTAACAAAAATAAATAAATTTACTTAAAAATATGTGCAGGTTTGTAAATACAACCACTCTGGCGGATGACCACAAGTTTAAGGCCAGCCTGGGTTACAGAGGGAGTTCAAGGGCAGCCTGAACAACTTTGTGAGACCTTGCCCCAAACTAAAAAGTGAAATGAGGACTGCAGATGTGGCTCACAAAATGCTTGGCTAGCAAGGACCCAAGTTCAATTTTAATAATCAAATATTTACAGAGAATGAGCACATGCTCAGAAATCCTCCATGGAGGTTCCCTCCTTAGAACACTAATTAGATGGAACCTTGATCTTAGACTCCCAAACTTCCAGATACGTGCATAATAAATTACAATGAAAGAAAAAGAAAGAAAAGCCTTCTGCCTGAACTGAAAAGAAGCCACCTCTGTGGCTAATAGGAGCCATCAGGCCCTGGGCACAAGCAGTTTTGCAAAATCTCTAGCCCTGTTCACTGGCTCATACGTGAATAAAACCCTCCTGAGGAGTTTTGGCTTTCTGAGTAAGGCTGTTGTCCTGGCCCAATCCCACTCCTCCAACTTTTAGGCTACTTTCCCTCACAAAATCAAGAGACTCAGCCCTGCCTTCTCATGGCAAAGTCCTAGAGCAGGCATTAGTTGCCAGAGGATGCATGGATCTTGAGCCTTCCCTGAAACCTTGCCAACACAACCCCATATAGACATAAACTCTGTTTCCCCCCCAGGGATGTTAAAGAGGTCCCTCTTCATGGCAATCAAATTGGCAATTGGTATCCAATCCCAATATTCAGCGTGTTACTTCTGACATACTTTGGTTCATTTCCAAGGATGCTCTTCCCAATTCTTAATTGTAAAAAAATCGACTTCCCCGGGTTCTCTAAGGCCTGTGTGGGGTCTGATGTCTTAGATCCCTATAGGTTGTCCTAAATAATTTTATTCCTAGGTAAAGGGGCAAATCTGACACCCCACAGACGTGAACACATGGCACATACTCTACACTTCACAACGCCCAGTCTTACTTCCATCTGACGCCATTATCGGAGGTTTAGGTACACCAACAGTGGCTGTCGGGAAGCCTCCAGAACGAAACAGTTGAGTCCAGGATCCAAGCAGTAACCTAGCTCTTTCTGTAAAACCCAATGAAGGTAGGGTAAAGAATGAGTCAAAACAGAATTAGAATCTTGAACTCAGGCATTCTACAGTGGGGGAGGAGAGGGAATATTGATTGTGTGGTGAGAATGGGGGACATATTACACAGCGAGTTCTAAGAGGTGAGCAAAAACTAGAAAATCCTGTCTACATTAACTTGATGGCTGGGAGTCTTCTTTTAGGGCAATTTGTATATTGTTTCTCAGATTCCCAACATCATACTGTCCTTTTCACTTTTGGTTTCTTCTTCTAGTCTTCAACAGCAGAGCTAATCCTGTACGCTTCGGTTTCTGCAGTTCTGCAACTGACTTCCTATTAACAACAGACTGCTGGTAGACCTTTGGCTTGTTTCAGTGATGACTCATTTTCTGAGCCAAATTCACAGCTTGTAGAGTCGAGGATTAAAAAAACTACACACTTGAAATTGACATGTCTCTGGTGTTCAACTGCTGTGGCGTGAGCGCCACCTTCTTGAAAAGCTGCCGCCCCACTTGTGATTGTAGGACTCAGGAGGCTAAGGGGAGGAGGCTAGACTTTGAGAAAAGCCTGAGCTACAAGGCAGAATTAACTATCTGAAAAAAATAATAATAATTTTTTTTCTGTAAAAACCCAAACAGTCCAGTCCCAACAGCTCTGCAATTCATGGAAGCCACAGCTTTTTCCATTTGCTGAAAATGTTAATTAAAAAAATTTTTTTTCAATTAATTATTTATTTAATTTTGAGACAAGGTCTCACGCAACAGAGATCTGCCTGCCCTCTACCTCCTGAGTACTGGTATTAAAGACCAGTACCTTAGAATGAGGAGGAGGAAGAGGATGAAGAGGAGGAGGAGAAGAAAGAATCTTTAATAGTTTTTAAAGGGTTTATGCAGTTTTATTTTGTGTGTGTGGATATTTGCCTGAATGTAGGACTATGCAGCTGAGTGTGTGCCTGGTGCCCACAGAAGCCAGAAGAGGGAGTCAGAGCCTCTGGAACTGGAGTTGCAGCCAGTTGTAAGTTGCCATGTGGGTGCTGGGGACTGAACCTGGGTCTTCTGCAAGAGATTCAAACATTCTTAACCACTGAGCCATCTTCCCAGTCCCTTTTTAATTTTGAGATAGTCTGGCTAGGGAGCTTAGGTTCACACTGAAGACTCCTAGCCATAGCATCTTGAGTGCACAACCCCTGCCTTAAAATGACCATAAAGTTTTTTTCATTAAATTGTTTTTTTAAATTTAAATTAATATATTTGCATGTCCCAAAAGTCAGACTAAGAAAAGTTTTGAGGGGGAGATAAAAGGGGATGAGAAAGGGGCATGGGAAAGTGAAAATGACTAAAATTCAGTGTGTGTGTTTGTGTGTGTGTGAGAGAGAGAGAGAGAAGACAACAATAACAACAAAATCCACACAAAACAAACAAACAAAAAAAATCCAGCCTATACAAAATAAAATATACCTCACCAAGCACTCTTTATATTCATTTCCCTGTAACCAAGTCCCCCATGCCGAACATACCAATATTAACTTTCTTATACATTCCTGCTCCTGGCACAATCTCACACACACACACACACACACACACACACACACACACACACACACA
>NW_026585504.1:22988366-22998898 GCF_907164565.1 Psammomys obesus | reverse complement strand
CACACACACACACACACACACACACACACACACACACACACACACAAACACTCTCTCTCTCTTTTCTTTGGTTCTCGCTTTAAAACAGGGTGTCACTACTTGGATTACTGACCAGGCCGGCCTTGAACTTCCTGGATGTTGGGGATCCTTCCGCCTTAGCTTCCCGACTTCTGGGGTACAATCTCGTGTTAAACTCGCTGTTTTCGTTTGTTTGTTTTTTAAATATATCTTATGCAACGGCAAGCAAACCAACTACATTCATTACTTAAAAAAAAAAAAAAAAACACGTAAGTTTTTCTGGCTACAAACTTACGCTCCAATATTTTTGCTCCTATAAATAGTGCTGCAATGATCATTTTGCAATATCTTGATTTTAGTTTTTATTTCTTTAAACTAGATTCTTATAAGACTTTTCATTCTTTTAAAAACTGGAAAGTAGGGGTACCTTACTGTGCTATTATCCGCTACTCACCATATAAGAAAGAGCCGAATTTGTGGTCGAGTCCCTAGTTTGAATCTTGGTTCGAGCTCTAAAACAACATCCACCAGTTTCATAAGAAAAACTTTACGTTCTTTTCGCTTTGCATAATATCGAATACCCATCATGCACTCTTTACCGCCAATATTTTGAAATGGGCGGGGAACCGGATGTAAAAGTAGGGGGTCGAAAAAAAAAAACACCTTACTTCTTTCCCTAGGATATAGATAGGAGAGTGAGAATCCTGGAGCCCTTGTTTCTCCAGGAACTAGAAAACTGGTGCCTATGAAATGGGTGTGCAACTTGAGCTTAAAGATAGGACTGGATGCATCAACATTCAACCCAACTCCATCCCCACTTTTCTAACGCCTGGCAGTGCCTGGCACAGAGTGGTCAATTCCATGGATCTTAACTCTGCAAGGTTGCTGCTAGCTGGAGTTCAAGGCCAACCAAGTCTTGCTCTACTATGCCCCCTTCTGGTCACCTGGATATGACTGGAGAAATGGACTACATTTCCCGGCATGCCTTAGAAAGACTTCCGGCCAGACTGGAAGGATGTTGGCGAATACAGTTGAGGCGGTGCACTCCGGGGAAGGCGTCTGTCTGTATATTGGTTGGCGTCTGTCTGCTGCGGTGCAGTCATGTTTCTCCAGTATTACCTCAACGAGCAGGGCGATCGCGTCTATACGCTGAAGGTAAGGGGGTGAAACATCTGTATATCAGGAGGACGAGAAATTTAGGTGGGAGAAGCGGTTTGAACCGGCCACTGGCCTGCGCAACCCGGTACGTGAAGCCATGTGGAGGCCAAAACGTGGTAGATATGGGCAGTGCGCGGTTTCTTGTTCTGACCATCACGTCTTCTAGCTTCAGGTTTCCCGTTTTCTTGCCCCCTTCCTATCACACCACTCATATATTGAGATCATTTTGTTTCTTTTCTTGAGCAGAAATTTGACCCTATGGGACAACAGACTTGCTCTGCTCATCCTGCTCGGTTCTCCCCAGACGACAAATACTCAAGACACCGAATCACCATCAAGAGACGCTTCAAAGTGCTTATGACCCAGCAACCGCGACCTGTCCTCTGAGGGTTCGTTAACCTCTTGAGCTGCCCGCCCCCCCGGCCGATTATCAGCAACCAGATGTCTCAATCCTGAGCCGCGAAGCCTTCCCCTGCTGTTTGGAATGCTATCTTATCTTAACTACGTGATTGATTAGATAGTGATGGGCATCGCCCATGAAAGGAACAGTCTTAACTTTTTTTTTTCTTTCATGTTTTGACTTACTGCCCGGTTATTAAAGATACAATAACTTAAAAGTTCATTTTGTGTGTCGTTGGAGGAAAAGATAGAGGGGGATTAGTTCAGTTATTAGTACAAGGCCACTTAAAAAAATGCTTAAAAGCCTTACTGTAGCAGGAGACCTGTGCGCTAACTGTTGGGATGTTGGGGAAGAAAGGCTAAGACTCCTACAGTGGTCAGCAGTCGCTGAAAAAAAAAAAAAAAATACTATCTGAAGTAAATTGTAGTCCCTCTAACATTCTGAATTTTCCAAAGAATAATAAAGGCACAAAGACTGGATTGGAAGTTAGTAAACTGGTACTGTTTCCCCCCTTTCTATGAGAAGTAAAGGCATCCAACTTTTCTAGTTCTGTTTTTCTTATTTTAAGGGGTTGGTGGTAGAGCATTTTTTTTTTTTTAAGATTTTTTTTTTAATTTATTTCTTTTATGTATGAATGTCCTCTCAGCGTGTGTGCCTGCATGCCAGAACAGAGCATCAGATTTCAGTATAGATGGTTGTGAGCCTCCATGTGGTTGCTGGGAATTGAACTCAGGACCTCTGAAGGAGCAGACAGTGTTCTTATCCTCTGAGCCATCTCTCCAGTCCCCAAGTGGTGGTGGAGCATCTTAATAAATACACAGTGTTTGTTCCGCTGTCATAAGTGGGACTGTCATTGACCAAACTTAACTGTTCTGGAAATATACATACTTTTCTTTCTAGTTAGCCTCCATATATTATTCTCTTTGGCAGCTAGCAGCAATGTGGAAAGGATTTTGTTGTTTTCCAATCTAGTGTTTTGTTTTTTTTTTTTTTTTTACATGTGTGTGTGTGTAAATTTTTCTTTGAGAAATAGAAGTTTTAGGACTTCAGTGACTACCATGGGACAGGCTTAAGTGATTTTTGTTTTTTCCAAGACAGGGTTTCTTTGTGCAGTCTTGGCTGTCCTGAACTCACTTTGTAGACCAGGCTGGCCTTGAACATATAGATGTTTACCTGGCTCTGCCTTCCAGAGTGCTGGGATTACAGGCAATAAGTGATTATATTTGAGACAGGGTCTTACTGTGTAGTCTAAAATTGACTATGTAGACCAGAGTTACCTTGAACTCACAGAGAAATGTGCCTGCTGCCTCCCAAAGGCTCGGATTAAAGGCGTGTACCACCGTGCCCAGCAGCCTAAGTGATCAGTACCTCACTTTCAGGAATCTTGTAGACCAGGCTGGCCTTGAACTCAAGAGATCCACCCTCCTCTGCCTCCCTAGTGCTATGATTAAAGGTTTTCTCTAGAGGCATGCCTAACCTAAGAGATCTTTCATCCAAGTATTTTATATTAGAGTGTCAGTGACGTAAAATGTTGTATTCGGGCATTCAAGAGGCTAGTTGGCCTCTTCCCCTCCTTGTCAAGTTAACCAGCTCACTATCTAAAGTCTTCTCATTCCTTGACTGGGATATCGGATCTGAATGTGTTTATGCTTACTGCCTCTAATTTTTTTAAATAGGTTTTTTTTATTATTATTTGTATGTGTGTTTTGCCTGTGTGTTTGTATGTGTACCACATTTGTTTCAGATGCCCAAAGAGACAAAAGAGGGCAATGGATCTCTGGGATCTGAAGTTAGGGGTGCTTTGCTTGTTAGTGCCACATGGGTACTGGGAATGAAACCTGGGTCCTCTGCTGAGCAGTCTCTCTAGCCCCAGTGCCACTAATTTTAGGCTTTCTTTATGGCTACTGTATTCTACAGTCTTGCTGAATAGTCACTAGGTAGAAAGTTCAGGATTGCTGTTGACTGTTAAGAAAGAAAAAAAAAATCATCTGACTTGTATCAAGTAATTTTGTTTCTTACCTCATTCATGACTATAGTTTTAGTATTGTACTAAAATTAGTACATGACAGCTGAGGCTGTCCTTAACACAGTAGGTTTGAGAGTTTTTCAAACATGCACAAAGCCATATAGAAGATCAGGTTTGGTGGTGCTCCCTGTACAATTCCAGCACTTTGGGAGGTGAAGGCAGGTCAGAAATTGAAAATCATCCTCTGCTACATAAAGAGTTTGAAGATATCCTGTGCTGCATGTACTATCTCACTTTGTCTCCAAAGGTCATAAAAGGTATTTTGGCCAGCAAAGGTACATCACTGCCAAGCCTGCAGACCTGGGTTCAATCCCTGGGACCCAGATATAGAAGGACTCTTTTACATGTGCACACCTTAAAAGGTAAGTGCTTAAAAACAAAAACAAAACATTTTTTAACCTTACCCTCACCCCCACTGGTGATAGAATAGGGTTTTGGGTATGTCTATCCAAAAGACCTACCTCTATCAAAAGTTAATACAGTTTTACATTTTAGTTGGAATTTAATTTTATACCCAGACTATTTAACTAAACTGGGAATTGTCATTTGATCAAAGGGGATTTCCAGACCCAGGATTTAAGACACTTCTGATCCATGACTTAAATTTTTTAAATGTTTTATGTGTATGTAAGTGCACCACTTCTGTCCAGTGCCAGCAGAGGTCAGATCTTCTAGAGCTGGAGTTACAGGCTTTATGAGCCACGTGTGAGAAGTGGGAACCGAATTGGGGTCTTCTGCAAGAGCAGTAAATTCTCTTAACTACTGAGTGGTCTCTCTAGCCCCTTGACCATTTGTGCTTAGTTAACTATTTGCACCTAGGAGGAACCAAGGGAGGTGCTCCAGCTAGTTTATGCATTTTTGATCAAACTTACAGGAAGTTTTCAAACAAAACATTGTTGAACTAAAATTTATTAAATTCCATGCATTAAACATTCTAGTGACAGTAAAGTAGGTCAAACATTGGAAATGGAGAAAAATGTCTTCTCCATGTCTGCATAGTTCTCTTTAATGGACGATTAAGTCTGGCTTGCGATTTTCAAAAGGACAGGAACAAGAAGGGGGAATGTAGTCTACATTGAAGATGGAAGTACGCTAGTGTTTTAGAAAAGATTGCTGAAATTTTACAGAGGTCACATCTAGGGTAAATAGATACGGTAATGGGAGGAATGGGTACCAGAAAGTTAAGGTTTCCAGAGATATTCTAGTTAGAGATGGCCCTTGTGGTTTCGGGATCATTGGGCATTGATTGCCTCTGAGCTACAGACTGAAGTACAGCACAGGGGACCCAGGAAAAAGCATCCCGCCACAGGCGAGCAGACCCCGGACTGCAGTTCCCGTCATGCTCTCTGTGAGAGCCGCCGGCCCGCGCAGGCGCGTTCCATCCGTCTCGGCGCTGCAGACTCCGGGCGGGGCTGCTGGTGCCCGCGGGACGGCGCCGCCCTCCAGCTGCTCCCCAGACTTCTCCGGACGGTTAACCTCGAATGAGGAACGAGTGGGGCGGGAAGGGGAGGGCTGCGGCGGCGCGGGCACAGCCCGCCGCGCCCGGGGCTGGGGGCGGCGAGGTCACGTAACGGCCTCGGGCGTCTGCCGGGGAGGGGTCCTCCCGCGCGTCGCGGCTCGGAAACAGTTAGCGGCTAGTAAACAAGAGCTGCGCGCGCACCCGCATCAGCTGGCGCGGGATCCCGCACCTGCGACCTCCTTCCTAGCCGGGACCAGCCTGCCTGGCGGGCTTCTCGGCTGAGAGCCAAGGAAAGCCGGCGAGACGCCACCCGCGCCGGGCCGGGGGGGAAAGCGCGTCCTGTCACACGCAGAGCAAACACCGCGAGCGGTCGTGGCTCGAGGGACTCGACGACCTGCCACGACCCGGAGCTGCTGTAGGAGCTTCCCTGATCCACTAGCCGCCGCCTCCAGCTCCTCTGCTAGGACCGGACCTCTGGGAGGCAGGAATCGACTCTGCCCCGGCATCCTCTGGTTGCTCTCCTCTTTCTCCATCCTGTAGTGTGGGGGTATTTTTCCCGTTATGCATGCGCATCTCTTTCACCAGACCCAAGTGGATTATCGACCTCAAAAACATCGGGTGGCTCAGCACACATCTCCTCCCAGCCAGACCTGTGGGGTATTCACCTGATACACAACAGGTGGCCGGTGCACACCTTTCCGCAATCTGATTGATCCACGCTATATTCTGATAAGGGTGGGCCTGCATGCTCTTTCCTCAGCTAGAACGGTGGGACACTCAGCAGATAAAGGACTAACTACCTCATCAGGACCCGGGGGTTGAGCAGAGAGAGGCGTCACCAGCTGCTGTGGAACATGGCACGGAGCCCTCAGCCCTGGACCAGGGGAGGATAGCTAGGATCCTGAAGGAATCTAATTACACAGGATTAGCATCGTTTGTTCTCATTTTGTTTCTCAAAAATTATTTTTCAGTTACTGGTGGTGCACTTTATAAAACAGTTGGCTTGAATTCTAAGTAGAAGGATTGATTCTTAATTGAGTCTTTGTGGGATGTAAATCAAGATAATTGTTTTTTTTTTTTTTAAGTTTTCTATTTTTGCAATCAAAAGTAGCTAGCGTAGGAGGAAGAGTTTTTGTGAGCCTTTGCTTTTTTCTTTGTCAAAAAGGAAAAAAAAAAATGCATCCTCCAGAAACCACCACCAAGATGTCTTCAGTTCGGTTCATGGTGACACCAACAAAGATTGATGACATCCCGGGTTTGTCAGACACCAGCCCGGACCTCAGCTCTCGATCTAGTTCCCGAGTGAGATTTAGTTCCCGAGAAAGTGTGCCAGAGACAAGCCGTAGTGAGCCTATGAGTGAACTGTCTGGGGCCACCACTTCTCTGGCTACTGTTGCCCTAGATCCTTCCAGTGACCGGACTTCTAACCCCCAGGAAGTTACCGAGGGTAAGTAGAGACAGGATGCTGCGACCACGGGGTTGTTCATGCAGGGTAACTATCCTGCTCTGTTTTGTAATAATCACCAGGAATTAAGGCCCCCTTTTCTGTGATGCTTAGGAGTCTGGGAATAATAACTACTGTAGTAGGCCACTGCAGTAGTCATTTGGCGTGGGAAGGCATCCGGCAAAGAGGGCAAGGAAATGTATATTTGAGTTTCTCATTTTTGTCTTATGTCTAATTTTTGGTTCAAGACAAGTAACAGAGACTCAGATCGCTTACAACACAGAAACTCCAAAACTGTAAAATTTAACAGGCTGGATATGTGCTTTTTAGAGAGCTTTGGGCTCCGATTCTTGTCAGCTTTTGAGGCTTGTGTCTTAGTGGCCTCTTCCAACGACTTAGCTGTGCATCAGAAAATTATTTTTTATAGTTATGATTCTCTAGATTCTTTAAAGTAGCTGAGTACCCTCAAGGAGGGGCTGTTCCGCTGAACAGAACTTGCAAAGAGGCCTCTAGTGCCCAATCCCCACCTTATTTCACTGCTGAGCTTCAGATAACTATTTTGTGTATTGTATTGGGTTTTCATAGTCAGGACATATAGAAGCCACTTCTGCTCCTGTGGACCACTTTCCATACTTGACCTTGAACTAACCAGGCTGGCTTATGTTAAAAGTTTTCGTTTGATTTAGTGGGAAGGGGTGATGCAAAGAGAAATAAGATATATTTTTTTTCAGGTAAAGTTTGAGAACTGTCACTTTTATGCCACATTCTGACCGGTGTAATCTTTATATTAAAAGAAAAAAAAAAGTTTTTTCCTTAAGAATCTTTAAGAGTCTTAAAAATTCTATTCTACTGAAGTTGAACAAAACATGGCCTTGGCCACTGGCTTGTGAAAATTAGAGTGACTTACCATTTCCGGTCTCAGGAAATACTGTTCCTCCTGACCTTAAGTGATCCGGAAGCCAGCATAGTTGTAGTTCCTCAATTTTGTTTGTTCTAATGTCTTGAGACAAGATAGACTTGGTAAAACTTATAGTTCTAGAATTAACTAATCCTTAACTAGTCTTTTTCTTTTATGGCAGTATTATGTGTTAATTCCTGGTCTAACTGCTTTCCACCTCTTGATAAACCTTACATTGGATTATATACACTGTTAAAATTAAAAATATGGAATAAAAGATCATAATTTTCTCTTCTGCCAAATTTATTATTTTTGTGAAAGGATCTCAAGTTGCTCAGCCTGGTCTTGAACTTTCTGTGTGGTCAAGGATGAGCTTGAACCTGCCTCTACCTCCCAAGTGCTGGGATTGAAGGCCTACTCAACCACACCCAGTTTATGTGATGCTGCAGATGGAACTCAAGGCCTCTTGTATGCTAGGCAGACACCCTATCAACTGAGCTACATGCCCAGCCTGCACCAAATTACTTCCAAATTATACTGTTAGTCTTTAATCCATCACACAACATTTAAATTGTAAAAAAAAAAAAAAATGCCACTTAAAAGCTACAATCTGGGTAAGTGCCTTCAAGGAGTTCTGATACCTTTTCTGATTCAGTCCTATATTGCAGTCAACTCCATAAGGTCTCATGTCCATATCACTACTCTACACTAACTTCAGTACCTACATCACTGTGTTGTTTTTATTTATATATTACCTTTCTCAACCACACTGTAAAGTTTTTGAGGGGCAGGAACAGTTTTTGTACCTAGTATAATGTGTGCTATCACTTCTACTTTGTGTTCAATAGTAAGTTGAAGAACTTCGAGACATACCCAAACAGACAAATTCAACAGAAGTTAAAAAGATAATGTGAAAGTCCAGAGATGGTGACACACTTCTTCCTCCAGCACTTCTGAGGTAGAGGCAGGCAGATCTTTGAATTCGAGGCCAGCCTGGTCTGCACACTGAGTTCCTCGGCAGCCAGGGTTACACAGAGAAATCCTGTCTCAAAAACACAGAAAGAAAGATGGTGATAAAGGGAAATGAAAGGCAACTACTGAAGCAGAAAAGCTTCATCTGGTGTATGTTATAACTATCTAAAGAATTGTTTCCAATGTTTCTGTCCTAGTCCCGTTCCTAGAGATTTATTTTCATTAATATGAAAAAAAAAAAAAAAGCCAACTCTTTAGCTCAGTTGTGAAGCCAGTGTTGACCACAACTCAAAGTGGAAGAGTGATTAATGCTGCATACATGGAAAACACTTTCATATCTGAGCTGGCATTTGAAAGGTGAACCAAAGTGCACCAAAATGGTTAGGGCACATCTAGCTTTTTCTTAAGTGCTAGAGAATGTTACAGAATATTTTATCTACATTTGGAACCTACATTGTAATTGGAAGTTGCCTCCCAGTTCTGTGATATGGTATAAGTAGGCCTTGTCCAATCCCAAATGTGAGGGTTAGAGCAGAGTGAGAAACTTGGAAAGTGATGTGTTTTGCTTTTCATAGGACTGTGGTTTTAAAATTCCAAGAACTTTTGTTTGTCCGTTTGTTTTCTATGACAAGGTCTCACTATGTAGTCTTAGCTGGCCTAGAACTTGCTATGTAGACCTTACTGGAGTTGGACTCACAAGAGTTATCTGCCTTTGCCTCCTGAGTGCTGGTATTAAAAGGGTGCACCATCAATTCTCTGCTTCATCAGGCATTTAAAAATTATATTTTTCAAATAAACATCATCTGTTTTCCCCCAAAGCCAAGACAAACGAATTTCACTGCATACACCCTTTTCTTAGATATACTATTAATGCTTATTGACTGCCTCCCATGTTTCACTTTTGCTCATTTATGACATAGTATAAGGAAGTAAAATGGATAACATAAAAATATCGATCTGGTACCTTTTTATCTTACTTGATAGCATCCTCGGATAGATTTTTTTTTTTTTTGAAAAGACATTTTAGTATCACATATTCAAAATCTTTGTGTGGGTCTATATGTTTATGTGCAAGCATGGGCTAGAGATATGTATGGGTGTGTGGAGGCCAGAGGAAACATTGTCTTCCTCAGCCACTCTTTACCGTACTTTTAAAAACAGGATCTTTCATTGAACCTGGGGCTCATCTGTTCAGCTAGGCCAGTTGCGTAGCCAGCAGGGCCCAAGGATCACCCTGCCTCTGCCTCCACAGTGTTAGATTGGCATACAGTGCTGCACCAACTCTTTACATGGGTGCTGGGGAATCTAAGCTCCGGTCCTCATGTATGCTTAGCAAGAGCTTTGTGACTGATCCATCTTCCTGGCCTTCCAAAACATTTTGATTTAAGGCTACAACTGTTTTCCTCCTCATCTTTGTACCCCATATTAACATTAAAATATATAGCATTCTGCCTCCTCCTTGATTATGGCATACTTTTTAGGTACCTTGGTGCCTAAGGCTAGTAGAATTCTCAAGACATACCATAGACATGGGATGTGTGAACTGTGATTGATGAATAGACTGAAGAAACAAACTTGATATGGCTTATTTTAAAACTTGATAATATACCACTGCTACTCTGTACCACAAAACAATCAGCCAAATTCAGAATATGAGAAATTTTATTTAATAACTAGATTTTTCAAAACATAAATGGCACAGGGGAGAAGAAGAGTGATAAAGAAGGAAACTTTTATAGATTAAAATGAGCTGTTCCAAACAAATGCAGTGTGTAAGTTTGGTTTGGCTTCTACAGTGACCAGAACAACTATAAAAAGACACTTCTGAGATAGTAGGGACTGGGTAGGATAGTGTACATCTGTAGTCCCAGAACTCAGGACAGTGAGGTAGAGGGATCAGTTGTGCTTACAAATAGGCCACCAACCTGAGCAACATGGTGAGATACGGCCTCAAAAACAAATGCAAATCACAATTATTGAGGTAATTTGAAATACATGGTATTAAAAAATTAAGGAATTAGTAATTTCGTTAGGTCTGCTTATGATATTGTTGTCATGTGAAGTGGCTCCCTTAATTCCCCCCCATATACATCAAGAGAAAAAAGCTTGGAAAAATGTTTAATATTTACTGTTGTAAAAAGAACATGAAGAGCCATT